>NC_056728.1:1894146918-1894214418 GCF_019279795.1 Protopterus annectens | reverse complement strand
TAACTTACTCCTTACTCCAGTGAAAAAAATTGCTGTTTAATAATACATATAGCATTACGAAAGTAAAATATGAATTATCTACACCCTGCCAAAGTGTTTTGCAATAACATCAGCCTAAAAATTAATGCAAAACAATATGTGTAAGCATAAACACAAAGAAAAAATTTATTTTCAAACTGTATGGCCATTTTAATGAGTATAAATATAGTAAAAAATCACAAGCTAATTTAAAAATGCATGGACCGTATTGCAAAGAATCTGAGAAAACGTAATGTTGTAGGCAGTATTAATCAGGATGCTGATAGGGAAACAAAAAATAATAATAAATTAGATATAAAAGCAATGGAAATGGACAGTTAATTGCCCTATGGACTTATTTTTTGCATGGGGTATGTGCTATGTATTATTCCATAATTATCTTTCTTTATCACATTCTTCCATCATACAGCATTACACATCGAATTCAGTTTAGCAGCATTCAGCGTGACAGCCATCAATCTTGTTAGTTGGGATCACCTTCCTTCTGTTTTCATCATGCCAATTATTTTCATATAGCAGTGAGGTAATCGACCACAATGTTACTGTCATGCAAATGTGTTCCTTTTAATTTTATCAAGATAACTTATGTCCAAGCTGTACATCATTTCTCTATATAGTTATAAATCTGCTGCAGTCATACAAGACAGCAAGCTTTTGCATCTATTTCTTACATAAAGGAAGTTATTTTTCTACAGATTCAGTTTGTTGTTTCCTCTGTAAATTGTTTGTCAGCTCCATTTTAAAAATAAATTAAAGCAAAATTAATACAATCAGAATCAGTGCAAAAAGAGATGGCGTGACAGTTTTAAGTTTAGTATATATCCAGCTTAATGTTTAAATTCTGTTCAATTGTTGCATATTCATTTGATGCTGCTTTTGCAAACAGGCAGTATTCACTATCTAAACAACATAAAGGGAAAATATATTCATAAATAAATCATGATAGTTTGAATGCAAATGCTAGTACAAGAAACATCTGCCTTATGTGCTATTACCAATCATTAAAGTACACTCAACTGCAAAGGCCTGACTGCCAAGTACACATTAAGCGATTTTAGAGTGAAAAATCTGAAAGAAAATGATTATCAGTCTTTCTCTGGTATGTTATTGTTGGTAACTAAGGCATTGTAAGTAATTTATCTGAAACATGTGAGTAGTAACTGACACCTTCTACTATAAAAGCTTACACTTTTTTTTACAAAGTTGTTAGCATCTCTCCACATCACCAGGTTCCTTGGGTACCGACAGCTCATTCTTAGAGCAGCTATTGGTAATACATTAAAGATGTTCTGTAGAGATGCTTCTCCTGTAACACAGACAGTTTCTTGATTTGCTGTGGTATAGTAACTTCCTGATTTATGAGGGTTTACTTCCTAATACAACTAGGTCTCTATGTTTTGGGAAAAATTGCTTCCTACCCGCATTTCAGAAGATTAAGTTAGATTGTACAGCTTATACTGAAAGTTTTCAGTTCAGAAATCTTTCTTTTTCTTCCCTTATTTATTTTATAAAAATATAACTGTACCAGTCCCAAAAGATTACTTAAGACACAGCCCACAAGAGCAGAAAAAAATATTTATGCTTATGCAAATAAATACAACACAGCACTGTATAAATTTATTTTACACTTGTTAACCGGGAAAGTCTGACTTGGAACAAAGCCAGTTAGCAGCAGTGGCCCAGGGAGAAACACTCCAGACAGATGCCCTGGTAATGTGGAAGGAAACCAGAGCACCCAGAGGAAATCCACACAAATGCAGGGAGAACATACAGACTCTACATAGAAGGCACCCCAGCCAAGAATCAAACTGGAAAACCTCTTGCTGTGAGGTGACAATGGTACCGCTGCACCACTTATAATTGCTTAGTATAAAAACATACTAACTCGTAAATATAGTGCAAATATTTTAGTTCTGAAATAAGAAAGTTAAACTTATGTTTGCTTATTTGCAACTATGGGTATGCATGTGTGTTGGTTGTTTGCAGTCAACACTGGAAAAAATATATGTGCTGTAAGAAATAGAGACTAGTAAGTACTGCTGGTGTATGAAATGCAAAGGAGTTTCTTATTTTTAAGTGAAGAACAGGAAAAATGAGGTTTGGGAACAAGCCATTTTGTCCAGTGGCATCTTCAGCGAAGCATCAGGTAGGAATAGCTATGGGATTAGAGATGATAGTGGAAGGTTAGTGTGGTGGGGATGGAAAGTTTAAATTGTGGGGGTAGGAGGTTTGGGAGGAAATGAGGTAAGTGCAAGGAGGGGCTTAACTGGTTTTGTGTGAGTGCAGTTGGGTAAGGGATTAGATTTTGATGTGAACTTGCTACTTCAAGTATCACATCCATGACGTTCAGTAGGTGCTATGGTGCAGGTAGGCCTTGGACTGCTTTTAGTCAGGAAGTGGAAAAGCTTGTGTATTTTTTTAGAGTGTATTGGGGTGTTTTGGTCATAGAGTTGGTACTGTCACAGGTTAGTCTGTTAATAAGAGTCATTTTTCCTCATCTGTACTGTACGAATAGTAGGTTCATTCGTATAGTGGTAGGCACGTCTGGAAGAATTAAGGATTCTTTGGTTGCCAGATTGGTGTGCATCTTTTTTTCACTGGTGCTGTGCATTTTTTCAAGAGCAACAGTTTTTTGGGCTGTTTCTTGGGCAGGGAAGCAGTTGCAAGCACTGGTGGTTGCTGTGCATGCATGGTTGCGGCTGGAACTGCATGGCTGTTGAACTTGGGCCATAGTTTTTGGTATGCCCAGATTTTGTGGCTAATTAATTGAGGCTCGGATTTCCTATCCATTAAAGAAGCTTTCTACTTTGATAAGAGCAATTTGTAGGCAGTCTGTACATGAGTTTCACTGTGGTCTGTACCACATAAAATCCATTGTTTCTTGACAGGTCACTGATGACTGAAGTCCCTAACTAATGCCATGCATTTCAGTTTGAATTACAGAGAGTGAGCAGCAAGCAGTAGGCAGCTATTATTCTAGCCTCTTTCTGAAATTTGGCAGAGCAATTAAATTTATTTTGATTTTGGTTTTCATTGGTGGTGCGGCTGGAGCCACTTAACAGTCATCTTCATCAGTGCTGCTCCCTTTATATTTCTTAGCTCTCTCAGATGTTCAGAGAATGTCCATATGTGGGTTCATAATTTCATCTGGCCTAACATACGTGATTTTTTGGTGGGGGTGGGTCATAGCAGTGCCATGTATTTGAATTTCAGCTTGCCTATCCATAAAAAAAAAAAAAGTAGCAAAGAGAGAGAGAACAGTGTATTAACAGAAAACCTTTTATTCTAGCATCTTTCCACTAATATAGCCTTTTATTGTATTGGTAAATTATTGGCAACACATTAGAGACTGACATTAGAAAATAATGACAGACATTTGAGTTTCAGACTTCATACCCCCCCCAGAAGATTATTGCTAATGCAAAGGGTGTTATTCTATCAACTTTATACGTTTGTAAGACCAAGATTTAAAATTGGCCCTCTTTTGGACCTTTGGCCCACTTTTAATTACGGCTTTGTCCAGATTTCTTTCTCTAATAGGTGGGGAGGCATGAGTCACAGTGACCAAATAATCACATACATGGGAATTTGGGTGGGAGGCATGTAGCACAATTTCTGTTATTCTAGCCACTTTTAAGTGTAATATTTAAAACTAGTCCCTGTTATGATATTTTGTCCCCCACGTCATCAGGCAGTGTCCAAGTTTTGAGCTGAGAGGTTGATGGCTAGGGTATCCCTCCTGGTTCGGCCATTGGTGGTAGTGAGCAGCGGGTACTTTCCAGCTGTTATTATACAGTAGTTGTAGAAGCATGAGGGAGTAAATTCTGCTTATCAGCAGAGTTTTGTGGGTTTTGTGAGGGGGGCAGACCATCCAGAGAGAAGAGTGACTGGAGAGAGAAGTCCTTCATGGGTTTGACACCACTGTTTTTTTACATGTGCTGTAGGTTATGCAACAAAAAAAGAAAAAGGCTTTGTATATTCGGCATGAGTTCTTTTCTATGAAATAAGTTAACTTGGCCCATATTGCGCTGTATTTAATGTGCAGCACATAATGCTGTCATTAGGAAGTTTTGGTTTTATGTGTGTGCAGCGGATTGACAGTTTTTTTTATTGTTGCAGCTGGGGAAGCATGGAGTTGGCATCTGTCGATGGCCTGAAGGAAGCGGTCTTGAAAGGTGATGGATGCTGCTGTAGTGGATGTTCCGGCCACTGGAGTGGTGTGCAGTAAGGTTGCTGGTGATCCTATTTATTAGGTGTTCAATTAGACATGTCAGAGTGGGTGTGGTTTGGGAGTAGGGTGGGGACAGGTGAGGATGGAGTACATTAGGGGCTGGGTAAAGCAGGTTTGGGGTTTGTTTATGGGGAACTGGGTTTGTCCACAGGTGGGGTGGAGCCACAACAGCATGAGATTGGGTTGGGTCCAGTTTTACTTTGACAAGGCTACCCCAATGGGCTGTTTAGTGGCCTGTGCTACTTTGAGTGTTTAGCACAGTTCTCCATTGGAGTTGGCAAGAGCATGTGGCAGTCAGAAAGAGGTACATTATCTGGATGATGTTTTCAGAGTAGGTGAAGGCTTTGATAGAGCATTGCAAGGTATGCATATGTTTTGGTGATGTGTGAGGAACTGGGTTCCATTGACTAAGCAGAAGTTGGAAGGCCTAAGCAAGGCATTGTTTTTTTTTTCTTTTTTGAGGATTACTAGTGGATAGTAAATGCAGGCCATGGCTGTTTTTTTTTTTTTACCAGACGCAAAGGTAACACTTTAGGAAGAAAAAGATTCCATGGGTAGAATCCAAGGACAAGGGCAAATTAAGGATGTCGTGGATCTCTTTGGGCTCTTAAATCTTCAATGTTGGGCAGTTCACCTAGGCTGTTTTCTGGGCTTGTTTTTTTTTTTTTTTTTTACTCACTGGACGACAGGATGGAAAGTTGTTTAGAGGAGGGATGTTACTGTTTGGGGTTATTTTCAGTTTGGCTGGCATCGAAAGTCTAGCAGATGAAGGTAGACAGAAAATGGGTTAATTTTCATTTGAACAATAGGGCAGTGGTATGACCCCCTGGTGTTGCCAGGTGAGGTGTGTATGGTTGGCTTGGAATGATCAGATGTGTGGTACAGGAATAATAAGAGGAAGGTGTATGGTAGGGCATTGCAAGATTTTGTTAAATTGTGTGTTGTGGTCGTTTGACAAGGAAGGAGTTTGATGGGAAGGATTGTTGAAATATTGTATTCGGGCATGGGAAGAAGGTAAATTAGGTCAGTTGGTTAAGGTGGATTTGGCTACTATTAGTATATTTGCATTTAAATAGCAGGCAGCAGGTATCGAGAAAGGACAGGAATGAGTGCTGGGGCTTATAGGTGGCTAATCTCCTCCTGTTGGGAGTTCATAGGTTCATAGATAGGTACTAGGCTATCAGCTCAAGGGCCTAAGTAAGCCTAGTCAACAAGGTTCCCTGGCTTACGCCACCCAAGAAAGTTATTTTCCTGTGCCCCTGTCGAGCAGAGCCACAGAAGTGATCCCCGGGGTATATTTCCCATTTCCTGTCCACTCATCAAGATTTTTCTTGAAGAGTGCTAATGAGGAACTTTGCTTGACATAGATGGGTAGCTTGTTCTAGAGTATGGGAAGTCTCTGGGACAGGAATATTTCCCTCCAGCATGTCCTTTTTATTGTGATGACAAGATTTAAGCCCCTAGAGCATGTAGCTTGGAGGGACTGGGATTTCTTTAGGTGTAGCATGTCCAACAGCTCTGGGTTTGACATAGCTTTATATGTTAGGCAGAGTTCACCTCACAGTAGGTGATATACTATGGAGTAAAGCTGGATTTTTTTGAGATGGTCAGTTTAAGGCATTAGTTTAAGGCCAGTAATCCTCTTTGTGAAGTACTTCTGTGGAGTTTCCAGCTGCTGCAGATGTCTTGTGAGGTACATTCCAAAAGGAGTGTTGTACTCTGTAATGGGTCTAATGAATGTTGAGTAGAGGGAAACAATGACCTCTTTTTTTCCTGGCTCAGAACCCTTTTGTGATGAGGTGTGCCATGTAGAAGGATTTCCTGACTACTGTGGTGATGTGATTATCAAAAGAGGAGACCACTGTCCACCTGGGTCCCAAGGTCTCTTATCACACATTTAGCATTAAGTAGGCTGCCACCTATGTGGTAGTTAATGGGTACAGAGTTTTACCAAAGGGCATGACAGTGCACTTTTTGGCATTGATCTTGAGGCCATGGCTCTGACACCAGGCATCTGTCTCAGTGAGGCCCTTCTGTAGGATGTCCACATCATTTGGGGACTTGACTATGACTCCTAGTTTGCAGTCATTTGTGAACTTCATTAGCCAAAGGCCTTCTGTGTTAGCCTGTACTTCGGAGAAGTAAATACCAAACAGGAGAGTTCCCAGGACTGAACCCTGTGGTACTCCACTTATCACTGGTTTGAAGTCAGATTTGGAGTCTGCAACTTTTACAATGCGGGTTCTGTCAGTGAGTTATTTGGCAACCCATCTTGTGACATAGGGATTAATACCTAGTTTTGTGAGTTTATAATTCCAGAATGGGGGGTGGTGTCAAAAGCCTTGGCAAGGTCAAGATAGGCTGTGTGAACCACCTTACCCTCATCTATGGCTTTGGTGACTGCCTCAAAGAAGTCGATCAGATTCAGGAGGCATGATCTGCCTTTCACAAACCTGAACTGGGTGGAGTACAGAGTTTGGAGGTTACCAATGTCTTTGTTTATGAGTTCCATGATGATATGCTCCATGGCCTTACATACCAAGCTCATCAGGCTAATAGGGCGATAGTTCCCTGGATCACTGGTGGCTCTCCTTTGTGGAGTCCTCTGGAATTTTTTTGGTTCAGTAATGGGCAAGTTGTTGACAAGTAATCTGCTTGGCTATATGATGAGATCATTTTGGTCTGTTGATGTTCTAGGAGAATGGTTATCCATTGATTCTTTGTGCATTGGTAGGGTATCATATTTAGTGAGGGAAAGCATATTGTTTGAAGTCATTAATATGGTGGGTGGTTGGTTATTTTGTGCTTCTTTGTTCTATAGTAGACAATTGGGTATGATGGCTTGCTAAAGTAAATCTTATAGGAAAGGAAATTTCATTTTGGTCATGCTTATATCCACTGGGCAGTAAAAAGGGACTGCAGTTAGGATGGACGGCCTATAATTGGGTTTGCACTGTTTTGGGTGGCAATGAGCTCCTTCGCAGCCTTAGTATAATTCTGAAGCCATATCTGGCAGCTAGGATCTGTTTGTTTTAAGAGGTTATACCCAATTATGTGTATTGTGCGGTTGGAGGTAGCAACATGGTTATTTTGGTTGTGGATAGGGCTCATTGGTTTGTTAATGTTAGGCTACTTGGGCTACTTAGGTAATTGGTTGGTTTGGGCATTGGGATGGCTATGACAGGGATCTACTTTGGTTCAGACAGGATGGAGTACACCTGAAGGATTTCGATTTGGACCTTTTCGTTGTACACTTAGGTTGTTTGGAAGTTTTGCTGAGGGTGAATGAGGAGGAAACACCTGTGTCAGGCTGGTTGGTGGAGAAGAGGGACAGGCTTGTCCTTCTTCTGTTCCCCCTCTGTTGCTGGATATTTAATTCAGTGAGTTGGGGAATGAAAGTGAGTGATGGGGCACTACTTGATAAAGTGAGCAGAGGTCCGGACACTGCTTGATAAGTAAGTAAGCAAGCAGATGTGATGACGCTGCTTCATAAGTAAAAATACGTGAGTGGAGGTGAGGATACTGCTTGTTTGGCTAGAGTGAGCAGGGTTATGCTGTTCTGCTAAATGGTTATATAGATGTAAGTAAGTGAGTAGAAGTGAGAATGATGCTTTATAAATAAAAATATGTCAGTGGAGGTGAGAATGCTGCTTATTTGGTTAGGGTGAGCAGGGTTATACTACCCTAGTAAATAGTCATATGGGCGCTCATGCTGTGATCAATAAATTAAAATATTGTTCAATCAAGTCATGTTTATGGATGTTTAATAAAGTTTGTCAAATGTCATTTAGTGTGGTGTATTTATTGAAGGGGACTGGGACAAATGACGTATGGGAACAAACCAGATTGTCCAGGGACATTTTCAGAGAAGGGTCAGGTAGGATAGCTATGGGATTTAAGATGGTAGTGGAAGTTTGGGCTGGTGGCGATGGAAGTAGGGTTGCCACCTTTTCAAATGCCCAAAGTGGTACATTTTTTGTAGAAATGTCAAATTTTGTAGTGCAAAACATACCCACGGCTAGTACAAAGGACAGAACTTCACTTTTTTGTCAAAATAAAAGCTTATTCTTATAGCATTTGAGTTGCTTATGGTGTTTCTTATAACATTTAGGTGATTCAAATAGAAAATAACTGTTTTATGCAACTATTAAAGAAAATATAGGAGACATTTTTGTCATAAAATCTCAGGACATTTAGCCATTTTTCAAATATTTTGCAGGACACAACTGCCCAATGAGGGACTGTCCTTCGCAAAGTGGGACAGGTAGAACCCTAGATGGAGGGATAGGAGGTTTGGGAGGAAATGAGGTAAGTGCAAGGAGGGGCTTAATTGGTTTTGTGTCAGTGTAACTGGGTAAGGGATCTGATTTTGACATGGACTTGCTACCTACCCTCCCTCTCTTTGTTAGGAACATTGAGGATTGTGTGATTATTTTATAGGTCTGATGTTGAGATGGAAAAGAGGGTCAAGCTTGTCTCTCTTTTCTTCCCCCTCTGGTGTTGGATGCTTAATTCAATGAGTTGGGTAATGAAAGTGAAGTAGGGATGCTGCTTGATAAGTAAGCAAGCAGATGTGAGGGCGTTGCATCATAATTAAAAATAAGTAAGTGAAGGTGAGGACAGTGCATATTTGGTTAGGGTGAGTGCTGCCCTACTAAATGAGTATATGAATGTTCATTTTGTGATCAGTAAATTAAAATATTGTTCAATAAAGTTAAGTTTATGGAAGTCGTCAAATGTCATTTGGTGTGGTATATTTATTGAAGGGGACTGGGACAAATACTTTGTCACTAGTAATCAAACTTTAAGCAAAGATACAAAGGGAGTCAAGAGATGAAAAGGTGTAGGAAGGCAAAGGCAAGTCTATGTGTCGTTACCTGTGAAATCAACCTCACAAAGAGGATAATGGGCCTCAAACCGTTGCCCTATGCCATGAGTCTAAAAAACCTCAGACTATACTTGGTCGTGTACCGGCTGCTCAGAGGTGATCTCTGCCTGACATACAAGGCTATGTGAAACCCCGAATTGCTAGAAATGCTCCACCTAAGGAAAACCCAATCCACCAGAGATACTCGCTCAAGGGACTTAAACCTGACATCAACAATAAACAAGACTTGTTGGAGGCACAGATTCATGTCACAGAGACTTACCTTGCTCTGGAATAAGGTTCCCATAAATGTGAGGCAGAGCTCCTCATTAGCACTCTTCAAAAGGAATCTTGATGAGTGGATGGGAAACAGGAAATTCACCCCAGGAATCACTTTGGTGGCCCTGCTAGACAGGGGTGCAGGAAAGTAAACAACTTGGGAGGGAAGAGTAAGCAAAAATGTTTTGGCTAGGGTTAATTATGCCCTAGGGCCAATAGCCTAGTACCTACCTATGAACCTATGATAAGGCAAAGAATGTGTGATAAGATCAAAAGGGTAGCAATAGCAGAATGAAAGAAGTCTGTAATTAAGGTACAAATGAAGCAGGTAGAATGCTCAGACATGCTTAATTCATTCTTTTTTGCCAAAAGGCAGTGGTATTCATGGTAGTCGTGAGACAGATAAATTGGTTAGCTCTGTTAATTTGAGACCTCAGTCATATCTGGTTGAATTCTAAGGAGCTGGGGATGAAGGGAAAAGAAGGAACGTTGGCATTACTAAACAAGCTGATCAGGATTCACAGCAGTATGTTTTTGTTATCCACCTATATTTTTACATGAGGCAAGTTGAAAGCATTTATATAAATGTGTTGCAAAAGGCAAAAAGAAAGAGCAAACATGATACAATTTTTTTAATTTATTTGTTTACAGGGAAATTCTATCTGGGACAGAGCCCATTTTCAGTAGAGTCCTGGGGATCAATGCTCCATTAGCATGTCTTTGGAATGTGGGAGGAAACAGGAGCACCTGGAGGAACCCCACATGAATGCAGGGATGACATGCAGACTCCACATACAAGACAACCTAGCCACTGGTACAGGACAGCTCTTGCCTGGGTAAGGGCGTACGGACCATGCCCCCTCGGGGATGGAATTCTGGAAGGAGGAGAAAGGTAGATAGTGGCAGGGCTGGGCAAGATCCTGCCTGGGTGAGGGGGTCAGGCAAAGTTCCCCACAACAGAAGTCCTTAAGGGAGCACTAGGGCAGACAGCAGAGGGGCCTGGAGTTCTCCTGCCTGGGTGAGTGGGGTCAGGCACAGCCCCCCATGAAGGAAGTCTTTAAGGGAGCAACTGGCAGACAGTGGTGGGGACTGGAGAGCTCCTGTCTGGGTGAGTGGGGTCAGGCAGAGCTCCCCATGATGGAAGTACTTGAGGAAGTGCCAGGGTGGACAGCAGAGGTACCTGGAGAGCTGCCGGGATGCCTTCACCCTATAACCGGCAGCATCCTTGAAAAATCTCAAAGTCCCCAGCACTGCTCTGGATGGGAAAGCAGGGGGACTCTGAAGCCTTCGTGAGAGAGGATCTGCCCCTCAGTGGCCGAGGGGAGTTCCGGAGGAGTGGACGGGATCAAAGGGAAGCTCCCCTGAGGTGTACATGACGTTTTGACCCTGCCAATTCGCCCCTGACCTATTCAACCCCAGACAGTTGGATCCAAATAAAACATTGCAAAAAAATCGGGGCAACAGCTTTTTTCATTCATTCTCAGTATTTGCATACATATCCAGTGTCTAAAATATCGACAGAAATGAAATGTCCATATTCTGAAAGGAAATTATGAATCTGTGTGATGAAATTCAGAGTGCCTCTATTTTCTATGTAATATGTATGAATGTCAGGGTTGTAAGAAGATGACTCCACCATCAAGGAGCTGAATTGCTACTTAAAAGCTCTTAACTGTATTTCTTTAGATCAGTCTGATTTTAGATCACTGCGATCTGCACTAACTCAAAAATGACCAGGCCACAAGGAGGCATTTGCTTGACATTTCCTTTCTGCACACCCTAAAGGCTATTGACACATGAAGCCGCTTTTTCCCATGCTGCTTAACATCTTCACATTTTTCATTTTAAAATATGCCATAGAAATAACATTCAGATATACCCTACATATAAAATTATACAATTATGTAATACAAAACAGATGCAATAAGTAATAAAGGTTATGTCAAACTCTATCAAAACTTTTTTTTTTAGATCACAGGGAGACTGGATAAATCACGCAAGGCTAAATTGTCACCGCATTGTGTACAGAACACGCAAGGCAAGCAACATAGTTCATTGAAAGTGATGATTATGGCTGGAGTTGTTGTTTGTCTTTTGGCTTTTTCTAAGTTAGGGGTCACCACAGCGGAACTCCGGTCCGCTAATGATTGGCAGTTGTTTTTTATGGTGACGAGTTGCCAGCCCAATGCCCAACCTTCAACAAAGGAACGCCCATTCAACGCTGTCTTTCAAACACACATTCAACCGCGGGGAGGACATGCAGACTCCACACAGAAGGCACTCCCAACCCAAGTATCGAACGAGAGAACCTCTTGCTGTGAGGCAACAATGCTACCTCTGCACCACCGCGGAAGTCATGATTATGGCTGGAGTGAAGTTGGCAAATGTCATCGTTTGCATGTGAAGCTTTTTTAAGTGCCATATGATGATCAGGAGTCTTCATCAATTTTCCTTCTGTTTTAATTTATAAGCAGACAAGCAGACATTTGCCCAATGACTTCAAGGAGAAGTACTTAAAATAATGAATTCCATTTGTATTGCTTCACATGTGAATCCAAATATCGATTTTAAAACACACCAGGGACTTTCGGAGTTGCATAACTATTCAATGCAACTTCTTTTCATTTGTCTAAATAAAAACAGAGTACTCACATTTACTATTATTCAAAACAATGTAGTAAAGAGATATATGCAAACGCAACTAGCTTGATCAGTTGCACAATGAGGAAAACATTAAAACGAGACCAAAAAAGCTGTTGCTCCATTAACGGAAAAGTACCAATACTTACTAGAATATATTTGCGGTCATACAATCTGGGGTCAAATAGTCCTGGGTTGAACTGTCCACTAAAAAATCACATATACAATACATATAAATTTATACATGAAATTGTATAGAAATGGATTGGGGTCGAGCCGTCCGGGGGCGAACAGTCTGGGGTCGAACTGTCTGGGGTCAAATAGTCCTGCTTCCCCCTTGAGAGGGTCTGAGGGCATGAGTGATCCGGCATGATTTTGCAGCCTGCAGGAGACATACAGCCAGCAAAGTCCCTTGACATGGGGGGGCCATGGCTGGGGTAGGCCTCTTGGCCAGGTCGAAGGGGAGGACTGCAGGGTTTGGCCCTGACAGAAGTCAGTATAGGAGCATCAGGCAGATGGGTGTAGGGCCTGGAGAGCTCCTGCCTGGGTGAGTGTGGTCAAGCAGAAACCCCACGATGGAAGTCCTTGAAGGAGTGACTGACTGATGGCAGTAGGGCCTGGAAAACACCTGCCAGGGTGAAGGCATCTGACCTTACCCCATACCCAGTGGCATCCCCAAAAAATTGCAAAGTCCCCAGAGCTGCTTAGGATGGGAAAGCAGGGGGAATGGCTACCCTGGGAAGTCAAGTCACCATTCAGACTGACCAGTCTAAACTGGGAAATTTCTGTGTCCCAAAGACAATGTTTGGGATTCCGGGACGTAGACTTCCAAACTGGGACTGTCCTGGAAAAACTGGGACCGTTGGTCACCTTGGATGAAGAATCTCAATCTTTAAGTGTTCATTTGAAAACTGGTTGATACAAAAGAGAATTTGTAGGTGAGTTACGACTCAATTTATAAAAATGTCCTTTAGATGAACTTGTTTTGATCTATCCGACTCACATGTGAAACTCAACATTGTCAGGGCTTTGCAAAGGTCTGAGCTTAATTATATTACTAGACTATGGATTCTTAAGCACTGAATGTAAAATATAATTTGTTCACTATAACTCATGCCTAACAAGGTGCTGAAAAAACTAATATAACAACATTTATATGACAGATTAGATAAATACAGCCTATGGCATCTTTGTCAGCATGGCCTTTTTAAGAACATCAATGTACATTGACAGCTACTATCATCTGAGCTATGGATGAGAAACTCTTCACTGACATTGCAAAACCAACTGCTATGACTAATACAATAAATTATTTGAAATCATGTCAGACCTCACATTCATTCAACATGTGCTAAGATGGCTAAAGATGCCACAGGGTACTGAAACTGGTTTGCAGGGTGCAAGTTACATAGCAGTTGCTTAGTGCCATCATGCAGAGGCTGATTTATTTGTACTCATTAATGCCCTGAGACATTGTGGAATGGTTAACTGATTCAACTTGGATAAGCTCATTCTTTTGGAACTTTGGAGTATTGCACAGCCGATAGTAAAATGGGAAGATCCCAAAGATCAACCTTTGGTGTACTATGTTTTTGTATTTCAGTGAACTTTTGTTTCAGCTGGTCTTGTTCCATCACAGTTGGTTTACACTTGATGGTGTGGTAGCCTATAGGTCAGCTGAAGCTCATCAATGACCATAACACTGGCCTACTTAATAAACAGTCTCCCAAATTGCATACCTGTCTGCAGTATGAGCAGTTATCATTGAAACCTAAGAAACAAAGCAATGTTATCTGCGTCTTTGTCAAGATTAAAACAGGTACCATCTCAGCAGGAGATTGTTGTGCTGTTTGTCTGCCTAAAAATGCATTTTTCAAATGTACAGCTGTCTTGACAGGCCCTTCAATAAAATTAGAGATACATGCATAGCATATTTTGCCCTATAGTGAATATACTCTTCTCACTGAAATTAATGATTCGGTTTAGCTTTTAGATATCCTTAAGACAGTCTCTAATCAGATTTATGGATTTATATTCACGTGCACTGCATTTTAAAACCATTTACATGATACATTATTTACCAGTCAGAGAAATATCACAGTTTATACAAAGAAACCTGCTTTATAATTTCCAGCAGCTTGACTAATATTCTTCAGTAACAAAGTAATAACTGATACCCAGAGAAATGCAATACTCCTTATGATTACACACTGATGTAGTGGTACTTGTACATATGTTGTATTCTCCCTACCTAACCTGCTTAAACTCATCTATACTTGCTTCCTCATACAACTTCGCTGCATACTCCTCCTCCCCAGGCTGCTCTCCTAAACAGCTGCCTCTCTACATATTCCTCCACCCTTGGCTGTCCTCCTAAACAGCTACCTCACTCTAAACCTAAAGACCTCCTATACTTCTACATCTCTCTAACTCAAATGTTTTTTCTACCGTAGGCATTTCTACCTTAAATGTATACATAATGTAAATACTGTATATAGTCCTTGACCTCATTCCCCCCTTACTGAGAACAATTAATCTCTACTACCTACACTAGCTGATACTGTTTAACTATGGCAGTCACACCTTCCATTAATGAACTCCACTTTTACTATCACTCTACCCCCTCTCTAAAAATACTCCAGAAACTATAATCTGTGCTCTGTTAACAGTGTGCTTCCCACCCTTGTCTCTTCCAATTCTGCTAAAACTTAAATATACTACAACCTTCAAATTTCTATCCTTCATCTAATAACTGTTTTCGCTATAATTGTGAACTCTTATTAACTGAGTAAACTCTATTCTCTTGCCTCCACCAACTCAATTATTGTATAAATAGTTCTCTAAATAACTTTGTAAATATTAAGAATTGTCTTGCCGTTATGCATTTGTACTTTTTCACATTACTTTGTATAATTTCATTTTTGTTTACTTGTATGTAATATGGATTGTATAATTTCATCTTGTTTACTTGTATGTAATATGGAGCTTTTCTCCCCGGGCCTCCACTGAAAACGGGCTCTTTGAGCCCAGTGGCCCTCCCCGATAATCAAACTGGAAATAAAATTAAAAAAATAAATATGTCAGCAAACAGGCATCACATTTTCAGTACTCGAACACAAAACATTGGACGATTTCTTGTAGCACGTTAGTTAAGCAACATGCTCCTTCAGGTTGTAGTTGACTCATTTTACACAAAGGGACAATACAGATGTTTCCCACCATCTACCACATAAATATTCCCCTTCTACTACACAAAATATCTTCAATAGGTCTATATTAGCTCATTAAAGATTCACTTAAGTGAACATCTGCTCATCACAAAAAAATTGAACATTCACTTCAGCGAATGTTCAGATCAGCCAAGGATTTACACAGGGGAAGGAACTAGCTGGCCAACATAAGAAAATTTGCCCTTTTCCCCACTGCAGTGTGATCTCAGAGTTGTGGTCAGTGGTGTGCAGCCCCCCACCTGGGTGGGTTTAAAATACTCCAGTGTGTGTTATGGGTGAATATTGGGCAAGTAGTTACTTTTCCCAAGTAACATATTCAGTGAAGTGAACATTCACTGAAGTGAATATTTGATGTTTTTTGTTAAATGAAAGGATGTTCGCTGAAGTGAACCTGTGATGAACTAATATAGACCTATCTTCAATATGTGCCATGCTAACATCTTCTCTTCTTAAAGTCTAATGTAGCTGAATGCTTCTTCTCATTTTTTTAACCATTATGTTATTCAATGGTACAGACATTAGGTTCATCTTGCATATGTCCATTGTGTGGTGTAACAGGCAATAAGAAATGTAAAAACCGGACATTTACCTTTGTCTCATTTCCTTCTTTTTGATATTTACTCCTTACATTTCTTCTGATCTCATATTCATAGTTTGCCTTATTCCTGTCTCTCCCAAACCTTCTTCAAAAAACAATCTTCTGCTTTCCTGCAGATCTGCCTGAATCACTGCAATCTGTACTGCCTGACCTTTGTACTTTGGCTTCTGCTCCGATATCATTTCTTCATCTGTTCCAGTATGCCCATTGTATCTTAGGCATGTCATTTAAAGTCACCTCTTGCTTCCTCAACTGCTCTGCCTTTACTCTCCATGTTTCTGTATCCCACAGAAGTACTGCTCACAACACTATTTAATTTACCTTAGTTTTCATCTCCTTTGTCATTCTTCAGTCACACGTTATCACTGAATCGCTGTGTTAGGAGGCTGCAGCTCCTCTGATTCTAGCTTTAACCTCCTCATTTGGACTTCCTTTCTCCTCAACCACCCCTACCAGATTCTTGGAGCAGTTAACCTGTCCTGCTATATACCGTCATATCTCAGGTTTTAGCTTCCTCTGATTTTCCAAAAGTAATGCCATGTCAGTTGTCTTGCCTGCACTCAGTTTCATCCGACATGCCTTCAGTTTTTTATTTAATTCCTGTATAATTTGCTGAAGTTTCTGTCCAGAGTTAGCATGTAATGCCACATTGTAGGTATACAGCAGATTTTTGGATCTGTCTCTCCAGCCTGTTTGCTCATGTAGTCCATCATGAAGAGAAGTAGACTCATAGCTGAAGCTGTTGCACACTCACTCCCACTGTGATCCCCTTTCTGAGCCTGAGCACTATCCATGTTTGTCTTATTAGAATATTCTACCCAGTCTACAATAATTCTACAAAAGTGTCTGGCTCTGTAGTCAGATTACCTAAAGTATCTTTCTTAGGAATCATGTTCTTTATACAAGTCCTGGAATGCCCAGTTTGACTCTTTTGTCATCTTTAGCTGCTTTTTCACTGTCTTATTGCACATATCAGGTTGGTTGTACTTCATTATGATCTGAATCCAACCAGCACATCTCCCATCTTACTTTCTACTGTTCTACAAATTTGCTTAGCAATCTTTTTCCCCAGCATGCAGTGTGACATGAGTTTGTTACCTCTGTATTGCCCACATATATGAATGACTCCTTTGTTCTTGTATACTTGCACTAGAATGCTAATTATCTATCTGGGATGTACCTTTTTCCATACTGATGTGAGTAAAGTGATATTTCTCCACTAACTCAACCAGCATTTTGATCATATCAGCGGTGGCCTCATCTTATCCTGTTGCTTTTCCTGACCTCATTTTCCTTAATGCTGTTTATACTTCTTTTATGGTGGCTTCTTCCTCCTCCTTCATCATAGACTGTGGTGTTTTCTTCATTCAGAAGCTACATAGAAGTGCATCTTCTATCTGCCTTTAATGTCCTGCAGACTGGTGATGCTTGCATCCCTTATGAATAGTGTTTGATGACTATATTTTTATCTTTCTGTCTTTACCTTGCAACCTGATAGAGTTTATTTACATCATCTTCTGATTCACTTTCCAGACACTGGTAGAATGCCTCTGATGCCTTCATCTTTGTTATTCTGGCTGCCCTCTTGGCTTCCTTATTAGCCAGCCAGTATTCTTTCTTCAACTGGTCTGTTTCTGTCATTTCAATCTGCCATTTGTACTGTACTTTTTCTTTTCATGATTTCCTGGACTTCTGCATCCCACCACCAGCTTTCCTTATTTACCTTAATTCCACATGTGGCTTAGCTGCACATCTGTTCTATAGTTCTCACGCAGGATGTTAAGTTGTCAAACTCGCCTTCATTCTTGCTGGATGGTTCGGAGCCGATCCTCGGCTCCGACTCGGCACTTGCTAAGCTCGAGAACTCATTTTACCAGCTCGAGGCAACCCTATATCCCATGATGCAAGGCGTGACTACCTCAGATCTCGTTTGCCGCTTCGCGAAGAGGTCTCCTTTTTACCAGCTCAGGTAAAGCTTGAATTTGTATAAGATTAGTCAGGGTTTTTTCTCCCTTTTCCTTATATTTGTCATTTATTGGGTTGTATAATACATTTAGCTAAACCCCTACCCTATATTCCTTCTCTTTTACTTCAGGTTTTATTTCCTTTCTTCAGGCCTTAAGCCTCCCTCTCAGTTAATTCCTGTCAGGTTAGTGTTGGTGTGTTTTTTGTGGGTTAACTGTGTGATTGTTGTGTGTCTGTGTAATTTTGGACATAATTATGTCTAAAGAAGTAAAGGTCTCGGGCTTCAAGAAGTGTGACTCGTGCTGTCAGAAAATGTCTCTGACAGACGGTCACACTTCTTGTGTGTACTGCCTGGGGCCTTTACACCTGCAGGACTCCTGTGCTATTTGTCACTCCTTTAGCCAGAGAGTCCTGCAGGAATGAAGAAACAAGCTTATTCTTCGTGGCTTGTTAAAGTCAGAGGGTGGGCTGGGTCGGTTAAACCCTCTAAGCCATCTAAAGCCCAGGCTGCAGTTCTCAAGCCTTCGGCTGTGGCTCCGACTCCTTCGGAGTCGAGATCGGCTTCGTCTGGAGCCGGTCTTTCCACTTTGGAGGTTGTAGTGTCGGCTCCGTCTGGCTCCGATACACAAATACCCATTACTTTGTCGGCTCCGGCCGGAGCCAACGTGTCTTTATCCAGTATTGGAGCCGATAAGTCTTCGGCTCCATCTGGAGCCGAGGGGTTGTCGGCTCCGATGGCTCCATCCAAGAAGAGATCTCGGTCTCCTTCCCTGGAGTCAATTCGTTTGGCTCTGGGATCTCCTCTTTTGTCGGAGCGGAGCCATCGGAGCTGATCTTCAAGATCTTCCAGGCTGTCAGACCATGATTTAGAGAGGGTGGTAAGCAGACTGTTGAAGTCACAGGCACTAGCCCAAATGCTCCATAGCCTGTCTCAACAGATGTCTGCTATTTCTCATCCCCCTGAACTTCCTCCTCCGACTCTCCTTCAGAGTTTGGAGCCAGAGCTTCTCGGAACGGTGACCGTGGGTGCACCGGAGCCGATACTTCCCCTTTCAGCTCCGACGTCTTCGGCTCCGATCTCCTCCATGAGACCTTCTTTGGAGGGATCCGGTCGTCGGGTCTCCCTTGTCGGCTCCGAGGGGGCGAGTGGCATCGGACCCTTGTCCGACCCCGCTCTCCCTCTCGGAGCTTCGGCATTGGTGAGCTCGGCACCGACATCGGCTTCGGAGCCTTCTCTTTTGGTGGGGCCGGGGATTCCTGTTTCTTCGGAGCGGGATTCATCTGGCCTCTCTGGGAGAGGAGCCTTCGAGGTGATGAGGAGTGTCCTAGCCCCTGAGCTAGGTCAACGGTCTATTCCTTTAGCTCCTCCATCTTCGGTGCCTGTTGATGTCTCTTGCCAGCCTCTTGCTCCCGGACCAAGAGATCCATCACCCCAGGTTTCCCCATTGGGAAGAACTACCTCTTCCGAGGTTTCTCCTGATCCTGCAGGAGAACCCCCGCGTAAGAGGACGTGTAAGAGGAAGCACACAGACTCCTCTGAGTCTACTACATCAGATACCGACTTAGATGAGTCGGAGGGTTCCCTACGGTCCCCCTCTGAGGACGTCTCCTTTTCAGACATCCTGGAACTCCTTAAGCAGAGGGGGAACTGGCCTGCCATTGACCCCTCCGAGGATGAGTCGGTATACCTGGAGGCTTTTGGATCTCGACCCTCCACCTCCTGGGTGTCTCCGCCTTTCGACCCACTCATGCAAGTGGTGGCTCGGAAGGCATGGGCAGCCCCGGATTCTGTGGAACCAGTTCCTAGGAGGCCCTCCAAATTCATCACAGCCCCTTCATACAAACAGTTTCTTTCTAAGGGCGTCCCTGTTGATGCTATGGTGGTGGTGGCGGCCACCAAGAAGGAACTTGCTGATCCTTCTGTGCCTGTCCATCCTCCTAACAAGGACTCTAGGACCATGGATAGGTACGGCAAGCGGATGTTTTCGTCAGTGACCTTTACTATGCGTTCGCTGAACTACCTTTGTCACTTTACCAGACTTCAGAGAGACATTCTCAAAGAACTAGGTGAAGTGGTTCAGGATCCTTCGGCGGCTGGGGCTCAAGAAAAGATTGCCTCACAGCTAGGAATCCTCAATTCTTTGACTAACTCCTCCATGCGGCTCATTTCTTATGCAGCCGATGGAGCGAGTAGGGCCGCAGGCACAGGAGTGGCACTTAGGCGTCAAGCTTGGATGCGGCTTTGTAATTTCGCAGACCCTTTTAAGCCATTCTTCACCAATACCCCCTTTGACGGTTCAACTTTGTTCGGACCTCAGGTGAAGGATACATTGACCAGGTGTGAACAAGATGGCAAGACCCTTTCTGCCGTAGGAGTCCATTTCTCCACCCCTTTAAGACCCTATCCTAAGGGTCAGAAGGGAGGGAAGATGTGGTTCCGTAAATCTCAAGGAGTCACGCCGGACACACGTGGTCAGTTTACCCCCAGAGGCAGAGGGGGTAATAATAATAGGCGCCACCCTAGGGGCAGAGGGGGTCCGCAGAATCAGGGTAGCAGGGAGCCTCTCCCTGATAAACCCTTCCAGCATCCCTGAGGTGTTGCCCGACTGCCCACCCTTGGAGGCAGTCGGGGGAAGATTGTCGCTGTACCCAATAGCCTGGTGTTCCCTCTCTCAAGACGAATGGGTACAGTCGATCATATCCGAGGGCTACAATATCCCCTTCGAGAGGTATCCCGTTCCTCATCAATCCCTTCCAGACGTCTCACCCGGTCTAAGGGATTTGGCAAAGCAGGAGGTATCAAAGCTCCTAGCAAAAAGAGCCGTCCAACTAGTGCCAGCAGACCAGGTAGGATCCGGCATCTACTCAAGATTCTTTTTGGTCCCCAAAAGGACGGGAGATTGGAGACCAATTTTAGACCTCAGCAAACTAAACAAGTTTGTCAAGAAGGCAAGGTTCCGGATGGTCACGCTTCAGTCCATTCTACCCTT
The DNA here is from genome assembly GCF_019279795.1 of Protopterus annectens. Classification (NCBI taxonomy): domain Eukaryota; kingdom Metazoa; phylum Chordata; order Ceratodontiformes; family Protopteridae; genus Protopterus; species Protopterus annectens. The sequence continues at coordinate 1,894,193,579 of NC_056728.1, read as the reverse complement.
TTTGGGCAAGGACAACTGGATGTGCTCAATAGACCTTCAGGATGCGTACTATCATATAAAGATTCACAGGCGCTCCAGAAGGTTTCTCCGCTTTCGGCTGGGGTCCAGTCATTTTCAATTCAGAGCCCTGCCCTTTGGCCTCACTACAGCCCCAGAGTGTTTACCAAATGTATGGCAGTGGTTATGGCTCATCTGAGACGTCAAGGATTCCAGGTGTTTCCGTATCTAGACGACTGGCTCCTCTCCACCACCACCAGGCATCAACTTCTCGAGGCCAGAGACTACACTCTGCAAACCTGCAAAAAATTGGGGATTTCAATAAACTTCGAAAAATCTTCTCTGTTGCCTTGCCAATCTATTACCTTTATAGGCGCAGAATTAAACACTGTCAGTATGTCAGCCAGACTCACAAAACAAAGAATTCTGGACATCCAGAAGTATGTTCGGATCATATTGCTCAGCAAAAAGATCAGAGCCAGATTTGTCCTGAAGGTTCTGGGTCTTACGGCTGCGGCAATTGTTCTTCTGCCATTAGCCCGCTTCCACATGCGTCTTCTGCAGTGGATGTTGTTCGCTCAGTGGTCATTCCAGCAGCTCCCCATGAGTCACGAGATTTTCGTCACGCAGTCGTGCAAGAGTCATCTAACCTGGTGGATGTCTTCTCCTCTGCTCCATCAGGGCCGACTGTTTGTTCCCCCAGTTCCGGTTGCCACAGTCACTTCGGATGCCTCTCTGATCGGGTGGGGGGGGCATTATCAGGGCAGGATGGTCCATGGGACTTGGCAACCCATAGAATACCATCTGCACATAAATGTCCTAGAGATGAGAGCAGTGCTTTTAACGTTGCAAGCCCTCAGCAACTTTCTTCCCTTAGGGACTATTGCAGTTCAGACGGACAACATGTCTGTAGTCTGGTATATCAACAAGCAGGGCGGGACCAGGTCCTACCCACTGTGTCGAGAAGCTCTCAGACTTTGGCAATGGGCAATCTCCTCTCATTGGTTTCTGATATCAACGCATATCCCCGGGAGATCCAACCTCCTAGCGGACAGACTGAGCAGAGCTATTCTCATGCCACACGAGTGGTCTCTCAAACAATCAGTAGTGGATGAGATTTTTCAGAAGTGGGGCTTCCCTTCCTGTGACCTTTTTGCTACACCCCAAAACAGCAAATGCCCGGACTTCTTCACCCTCTTTCCTCTACCAGGCCATTCCCCGAGAGACTCTCTGACCCAGGATTGGCCCCGGGGACTTCTGTATGCCTTTCCTCCATTTCCACTGATGCCACAAGTTATTCAGAAAGCTACCGTATTGAGAGCCAAGTTGATCCTCATTGCCCCTTACTGGCCTCGACAAATTTGGTTTCCGTCCCTGCATCGTCATCTCCTGGTGCAGCCTTGGCATCTGGACCCAGTTCCAGATCTTCTGACCCACCAGTCGGGTCAACCACACTGGGCCATTCATTCTCTCAACCTCACTGCTTGGTTGCTCCACTTCCTTCCTTAGCCAGGCTTCCTATGATCTCTAACCCCGTTAGAAATATCATAGTAGCTTCTTTAAAGTCCACCACCAGAAAGATTTATGCTAGTAAGTGGAAACGTTTTTCTTTCTGGGCGAAGTCTAAACACATAGATCCCTTTACTGCTCCAGTGCATTCAGTTTTTTCAATCGGGGTCTTCTTCTTCTACAGTTAAAGTCCAATTGGCAGCAATCTCTAATTTTCATGTTGGTTTAGCGGATCAAAACATAATGTCCCACAAGCTTTGCAAAGCCTTTCTGAGGGGTATCTTTCTCCTGAAGCCTCCAATCAGAGATCCTCCTCCGCAATGGGATTTGAATTTGATGTTGGCATCCTTGATTCTACCCCCTTCGAACCGGCTGCTACATGCTCGTTAAAGTTTCTTTCCTGGAAAACAATTTTCTTGGTTGCTGTTACTTCAGCTAGAAGGGTTTCTGAACTTCAGGCCCTATGTGTCTGTTCCCCATACTTGGTTTTTCACAAAGATAGGGTATCTTTAAGAACTAATCCATCTTTTTTGCCCAAAGTTGCTTCCCAGACGAATCTTAACCAATCTATTGATTTGCCAGTTTTTTTCCCTAATTATTCGGACAAAGCTGAACAAAAACTTCATTGCTTAGATGTCCATCGTCAACTCAGATATTATTTGGACAGAACTAAACAATTCAGAAAATCTGATCAACTATTTCTTTCATATACAGAGAACAGAAAAGGTCTCCCAGTTTCTAAAGTGACCTTATCCAGATGGCTGTCTTCTATCATTTCTTATGTTTATCATCTTAGAGGCAAACAACTGACCTCAAAACCAAAAGCACATTCTACCAGGAGCCTGTCCACATCCACAGCTTTTCAGGATAGGCTACCTATTGACACCATTTGTGCAGAAGCCACTTGGGCCACTCCTCACACCTTTGTCTCTCATTACAAATTGGACTTGGCCTCCAGGGACAGGGCTAGGTTTGGTTCCACAGTTCTCAAGAGTCTGTTCCATTGAGCCACCCAGGACAGAGGTGCTAGGGACGCTGTCCCATCCAGCAAGAATGAAGGCGAGTTTGACAACTTAACATTTAGAAGTTATGTACATACCATAACGTTCCATGTTAGTTGTCTCTCTCCTTTTTCAAGGCCCTCCCTCCTTCCCCCTGGCCTGGACTGATCTTGAGGTTGTACCTTCTTTTTTTGGGGTGTTCTCACTCTTTCCAAGAGTTCCCAGTAGGAAGAGTCATTATTGTTAGCGGCTATTGGCCTAGTTTCTCCTACATTTAGTAATCTTCTTCCTCGGGAATAAGTGTTTTTGGCAGGGTTTTTTCTTCTAGCTACCAAACAAGATCTGAGGTAGTCACGCCTTGCATCATGGGATATAGGGTTGCCTCGAGCTGGTAAAATGAGTTCTCGAGCTTAGCAAGTGCCGAGTCGGAGCCGAGGATCGGCTCCGAACCATCCAGCAAGAAAGAAGGCAAGAGAAGACAACTAACATGGAACGTTATGGTATGTACATAACTTCTAATTTTGTTAGATGGTGCCACCACACCAGAACCATTCCTGGTCCGTCCTCCCTCAGAGTAGTAGAATCTGGATCCCAATCCATGTGGCAACTTTGCTATACTGCTCTTCCACCTTGTCTGCTGGATACACAGAATGTCCAATCTAACCCTCAGTACCATGTCCACTTCTGAGCTGCATTATGTCACTGAACTGAACCTATAGAGTTATTTTTTGTTTTGCAGGTGGATTTTTTTTCATCTAGCATTTCCCTCAAAAGCCCTGTCTCAGGTAACCCAGACCAGGCAATTGTATACTAACATGGTTGTCTTTTTGGTAGGAACACAATGGCCAATGTAGCCGCACAGACCCTTCTTGCTATTAGCATGGGAGCATTGTATAGGATGGGTCCTCATCCCACGAACCACAGAAAACACCCATACCTATTTATAGCAATAATCCCTTCCACCAAATCACCTGAAGCAAATTGTTCACCATCAAGGGATTAGCCTGACATGCATGCAGTCTGTCAGGCATGTCATCCTATCTAAGAGGTGCTGCATGCCAAAGTCTGTCTATGCAGCTTATCCCCCCAATAGGCACCAGCTAGGGTTTGTGCTTCAGCCCTTGGATTCCATTCAAGTTTTGGATGATTTTCAGGTGGAAATACTCAGCATGTTTTTTGGATATGTGAAGAACCCCAAAAAGGCACAAGCAGAACATGCAAATTTCATACAGGCATTGGCCAGAGGTCAGATTGCAATCCTGTAGTTTGTGCCTGGGATGTAAACACATTAACTGTCATGCAAATCATGCCTCTGACAAGCTGAGAGCTAAAATAAGTGGGGTTTGTAGACACTCATTCTTTGACTGCCAGTAAGACAGCTACATATTATGTATTATAGATCATGTTTGTATCTGACTCATGGTGCAATATTTGCTTAAAATCGGTGCAATATTAAAACAAGACAAGAGGATGTGGACTTTAGAGGAAACAATATGTAGGTGCAGTGCAACAAAATACACAGACAGCCCAAATACTCAGTAGGAGTTATTTGAGTATCTAATGTACATTTCAAAACCTGAGGGTGTTTCCCATGAGGCACTGCATAGGTTCAACAAAAATAATACATGAGGCATGTGGAAAAGTGAGGGAGGGAGCAAAGAACAAAGAAATCACAGTTAGAACAGAATGAAATTGCGCTGTGGTCATAAGAAAACATGACCACATCATTACTTCTTGATTTTAATGCTGTAAGGTATGCTGAAGTTTTAGAACTAAACATGCCTGTCTACTAATTCTCTGCCAGACAGATAAATGGTCAATGATATTGAAAGCTCTTTCTTTACCAAGCAATCCGTACTGCTCTACAGAGCAGGAAAGAAAGACACACTTGTTGCATTAAGCTTACTCTAGTTTTCAGCAATAACACATACAGGCATGTTATGATTAACAGAATCCACCCCATTTGCCTGAAAGGATAAAAAATGAAATCCAGATCTTACAAATTCCACATTAACCAATAGCTATGCTTTACTGCCTTCTTTATTTTCTATAGAATGCAATAGATGAAAGATCAACCGTCCAAAAAAGTCACAGAGTAATGTATATGTCAGCTTACTGAAAATTGAAATGTTTTATTTATTGACTGGTGTGTTTCCAGTTGTAAATAAATCTAATCAACTGAATAATTAGGATAAGGTGTTACTTAATGCAGTACAGTCACTTGATGAACAGCCAGTTCACCATTGACCTTTCATTTAAGATTAGGTCACTAAATAGGCATTTTATTCACTTAAGACTATGGTTTTGCTGAAGGCCTGGTGACCATGGAGTCAGCTGTATTAGATAAAGGCTTAAGAAATAGCAAGGAATTTGGCTGATTCAAAAAAAAAAAATACTTTCCTTGTGGCAGTTTCAGTAGTGATTAAAATGCTTGCTTGTCCATCACTCAGTCAGGTGGTCAGCAAGTTGCCATCGAGTCAGGGGCGGCTTGTGCTATAGGACTGCAGGACTGCAGCCCCCTACCTGTACAAAAGAAAAAAGAAAGTCCCCCCACCTGTACAAGAAAATTTAAAAAAAAAAAATTGCGAGTCCCGGAACTCCACACATGCGTACTTGGAGTCCCTGGTACTCACAGAACTCCAGACTGCTGGGTTAGGCAGTCCAGATAGAGGAGAAAGGCATCTCCGCCCTGCCAGCCCAGAAGTCTTGTGGTGATGACGGCACAGATGAGAAGGAAACTTGACTGCATCATCGGCAGGCTGGAGCCTCCAGCCTATACTTGCTTGGACCCAAGCCAGAAACCAGCTGTTAGCGTGCACGGGCTGACAAGAAGACTAAAGGGGAGCTTTGGAAATCAGCTGTTAGCTTGCATTAGCTGCTGCAGTTGGGACTACAAAGGAGCTTTGGAATGGAAGACTGGATGCTTCAGGTAGGTTAGGGGGAAGTGTGTGTGTGTAAAATGTCCCAGCTGCTATATACTGGTGGCTACAGAGAACACATGGTGATGGGTAGGGACTACTCAGACTGGAACCCTGTACCTTGGGTGCAGATGGCAAGGGCCTGAATTCCCTACCCACCACCATTTGTAAACAAATTGCAGATGTTTGCCTCATAGTTGCTTTGTTCCTCATAAAATCTGTGGTTTCTGTGTGTTTGTTTTTCCTTGCAGAGTCGGTAGTGTTGTGGTGCACTGTTAGCATTGTTGCCTGACAGCTATAGGTTCTCTGGTTTGATTCTTGGCTGGGGTGCCTTTCGTGTGGAATCTGCATGTCATCTCATCTTGCAAAGAACATATGTCTGGAGTGTTTCTCCCTGCAAGGAATTTGGCTGATTCAAAAAAAAAAATACTTTCCTTGTGGCAGTTTCAGTAGTGATTAAAATGCTTGCTTGTCCATCACTCAGTCAGGTGGTCAGCAAGTTGCCATCGAGTCAGGGGCGGCTTGTGCTATAGGACTGCAGGACTGCAGCCCCCTACCTGTACAAAAGAAAAAAGAAAGTCCCCCCACCTGTACAAGAAAATTTAAAAAAAAAAAATTGCGAGTCCCGGAACTCCACACATGCGTACTTGGAGTCCCTGGTACTCACAGAACTCCAGACTGCTGGGTTAGGCAGTCCAGATAGAGGAGAAAGGCATCTCCGCCCTACCAGCCCAGAAGTCTTGTGGTGATGACTGCACAGATGAGAAGGAAACTTGACTGCATCATCGGCAGGCTGGAGCCTCCAGCCTATACTTGCTTGGACCCAAGCCAGAAACCAGCCGTTAGCGTGCACGGGCTGACAAGAAGACTAAAGGGGAGCTTTGGAAATCAGCTGTTAGCTTGCATTAGCTGCTGCAGTCGGGACTACAAAGGAGCTTTGGAATGGAAGACTGGATGCTTCAGGTAGGTTAGGGGGAAGTGTGTGTGTGTAAAATGCCCCAGCTGCTATATACTGGTGGCTACAGAGAACACATGGTGATGGGTAGGGACTACTCAGACTGGAACCCTGTACCTTGGGTGCAGATGGCAAGGGCCTGAATTCCCTACCCACCACCATTTGTAAACAAATTGCAGATGGTTGCCTCATAGTTGCTTTGTTCCTCATAAAATCTGTGGTTTCTGTGTGTTTGTTTTTCCTTGCAGAGTCGGTAGTGTTGTGGTGCACTGTTAGCATTGTTGCCTGACAGCTATAGGTTCTCTGGTTTGATTCTTGGCTGGGGTGCCTTTCGTGTGGAATCTGCATGTCATCTCATCTTGCAAAGAACATATGCCTGGAGTGTTTCTCCCTGCTCTACTGAAAATTGGCTTTTGTTCCAAGTCAGACTTTCCTGGTTAACAAATGTTAAATAAAAATAACAGGCATTTAAATTTCAGACTTCATATTCTTCAGAAAGTACATGGTAACACAAAACATTTTATTCTAGCAGTTTTCTAAGTTTATAAGATGGATATTTGAAATTTGTCCCTATTTTTGGGACTGTATTCCCCCATGATTGGCTTTGTCTAGGTTTTTTGTGCTAAGGTTGAGAGCAATGGGGAGAACTGAATTCACTGAATATGTTTGGGGGCTATATTCCCCCATTATTGGCTTTCTTCAGGTGTTTTGTGCTAAGAGGTTGACAGCTATGGTAAGAACTGAATTCATTAATGGTAGCCATTTAAGTTTCAGTCTTCCTCTCTTTCACAAAACAGCTGATTTGGCATAGAAGTATGTTGCTTTGACTGTTTTGCACAGGGTGTCCTGGATTCAAGACTTGGCAGTGAAATGTATGGTGGTAATACATCATTTTATTCTAGTAACTTTCCAAAATTATACAAGCAATGTTTAAAATGTATCCATGGTTTTTGGGCTTTTGCCCCCCCCCCCCCATAAATGTTGGCTTTTTTCCATATTTCTTGTACTGCAAAGTTCAGAGATATAGCTGAGTGTCAAATAGATTTTACAAGGAGCTGAGAGCTGCAGGGGAACAAAAGTTTAGTGCTTCTTATGCTGAACCTGCTTGCATTGTTAATAGCACAGCAGGTAGTGTACTTGCTTTTGATGCAGAAGGCTATGGGTTCTACTCCCAGAGTAGGTAGATGCATTGCTGATACTGTACTGTGTTGTAAAGGGGGTGGATGCTGCTGTCCTTTTTGGCGAAGATATTTAGTAACTATGAACCTGTTATCAGTTTGCCATCCATTCCCTATTGCAATATTACTGGCTTATCATTTTTTTTAATGCAACATAGGCAATTTATTCCTCAAGGGCAACAGGCACTTTATTTGTAGATGAAACAATGAAATATAAAGTTGTTTGCTAGCAGCAACCTCTTCATTATTTACAGATTTCTTTAATGTGGAATTATTTAGATTACTTTTACTTCTTCAGAGTGTGCATATTTACTGATACTGGTGGACTGTAGAAGTTTGAGTAGACTTTTTTATGATAGAAATGTTCTGAATTGGGCAGTTTTGTCATTAATGGTGTATGCATTTTGTTTCATTGTTTACTGGAAAAATGTACAAAGCAATACATTTAAAATGCCCTCTAACAACTGTACTATATTGTACAAGGAATATAAATTAATACAATCACGAAGGTGTATCAACGATCATGTGTATGTTTTGTGTTCAAGGGGCCTATAGTTTTGAAAACAGCCCAAAGTTAATCTTTATCTACCATTGGCCAGATGTATTTTCTTTGGATGTGGGTTTCAATGCTGTTTCAATGCATATGAGTTTCAAAGGCAGATAAGTTTTAATGCTAAGTTTATTTTCATTGTGAGACTGCATTGCTTTGTTGAGCAGATATCTATTAAAATTTATGCTGTAAAATGCAAAATAAACCTTTCAAATGAAATCCAAATTATCGCAGAAGTAAAGCAGTATGCACATTACAGTGTTTATAGTAAATGGGGTGAAATAACCAAGGAATGGGACATTGGGATGGCTGCACAGGGGAGGCGCCATTCGACCATGATTTTGTGAGTGGGGAAGGGCAGCAAACTCAAAGATAGCCCCAGCTGAACTATACCTCGCAACTGTCCAGATTTTTGCAGAATGAATAGATTTTTTGTTTCTTATTTTTGGTTTGTTCCTCATAAAATTTGTGGTTTTCTGGCAAATCATTTAGGAATGAAGTCACTAAATAATGACAGACATTGAGTTTCAGATGTCATAACCTTCAGAAAAATTCATGCTAAAGCAAGACCTGTTATTCTATTAACTGTCTTCAGTTTATACTAGAGCAATTTTTAGTACTGTTTGTATGTTCCCCCAATATATTTGGCCTTGTTCATATTTCCTGCATTAAGAGGTTGTGAGGTACATGCAAATAAATTGCTTTATAGAATTAGGAATATCCAAATCTCTCAACTGTCCCCAATTTTAGCTCAAAATGTTGCTCTCCCCCTAATAATCCTTCTGCAAAATGGCAATTTTGGAAGAAAGCGTGGAGGGTTTACAATTATAAATAGCTGTAATGATCAGAGTTATAGATTACTTTTATTTCAGAAATGCACGTAGATGCTCTTATTTTGTCAGTTGCTCAATTTAACAGTACTAATATTAAAAAGGTGTCCCTTCTTTGACAGGTTCCCAGCTGTATTGTGTGGCAATTTTATATTTTTGCATCGCATTTTTGGTCTGTTTTTCAGAAAATTGCAGTTTCCTGGCAAATTCATGGCAAATCATTAAATGTCTGAAGTTAGAAAACAATGACAGATATTTGAGTTTCAGATTTCATACCCTTCAGAAAATTCATACTAATGCAAGACCTACTATTTTCTAAGTTTATAAGAGCAACATTTAAAAATTGTCCTTATTTTTGGGCCTGTGTCCCACTTCTATGTATGGCTTTGTCCAGATTTCTTGCTGTGAGGTATGAGTGTCAGAGCCATCACTGTCATCCAGAGACATTTCAAATTGTGACATACTTGTTGCACCCCACTCCCCATTGTAGTGGCTCTGGATGTGTCCAAGCAAGGCAAGGAGCAGTTATGCAGTGTAAGTGTGCAGAGTATTCTCCCATCCAAGGTAGACCACAAGTACGACCATGGCTTTTCATCTGTCCTTGATTTTGCAGAATGTTCTGGTTTTCTGTCATATTTTTATACTGTTGATTTATGCTTCTTATTATTCAGAAAATGCATGCTGTCGCAGTGGCCTGTTGCTCTATGTTTAAGTAGAAATGCTTTAATGACCATCAGGTAAGCTTGTCGGAGATTGTAAGATGCAAGTAAGCTTTAATAAGCATACTGTTAAAGAATTACCAACATTGAAAGCCTTTTCATTGTTGCCATGCAGAGAATATTTACATAACTAGATAACATATAAGCCTTAGGTATTGAAATGCATATGACAGTATTTGTAATAAGGGACATGATTACAGTATTTTTAGAAGCTCATTACATTTGTTAGAGACTTGCAGTCATCTTTGCAGGCTTTACCCATAAACTAAACAGAATGCCAATCTATCCATAACTTGTGCAGTAATCCTTTAAGCAGTTTATCTTGAGCCAGTTTCTTAGTTGCAGTTCATTTTTTACATTGATCATGTCTTCCCCATGAAACAAGTAGATAGTTATCAGGCAGCAGGTCTTTTTTGGATAAGAAATATTTTTACAAGTGGGGGTATCACACAGAGATTGCCACTTACAACATGTTACTTGGTAATTTTGTAAAGCTGAATATAAATTATAATTAGAACTGCAGTGCAAGGAGAAGTGGTTTGAGTTGAGTGCTGCTTGTTTTTTTTTTATACTTGATTCTGACTGGCATTCCAGTTTGTTTGTGTCTTTCGGCTTTTCCAGGTTAGGGGTCACCACAGCAGAACTCCGGTCCGCTAATGATTGGTAGTTGATTTTTACATGCCGAGTTACGAGCCCTGACGCACAACCTTCAACAAAGGTATGCCCATTTATGCATGTCTCCACGCAGAAGACGCTCTAGCTGAGAAGCGAACTGGACAGCGTCTTACTGTGAGGTGACAACTTGTATTTAAAAAGTAATTTACTTTTTCATGCATCACAACCTTTGTGTTTCCATCTAGATATTAAGTAAGTTGTCATGTAGCCAATGTTTTGAAATATTGTTTTCTTCTACACTTCATTTTGTCTTGATTGGACTTTCGTAATGAAGTTTTGGCATCCAGGGCAGCGTATTTAATTAAAGTTCCAGTTGTTGTGGTTTTGAGCATAGCTCCACCCCTTTCTAGTTGGCCACAACCCTTCCCATTGACCCCACCCATTCAGCTGTCTCCTGCAGACCCCCTTTAATTTGAAGTCACCAGCCACCACTGCATCAAGCGACATACATAGTCTTAGCTTCCTTAAATTTTTTATAGAGGAAGCCAACATTACTTTATAAATTTACAGGTATTTTTTTGTTTTTGTCATATTATTAGTAGTTTTAGAGATTTAACAATTCGATAAGTTTGAGTCATATATTTAACCACACATTTATTTATTTTTGTGTGTTTTACTTGTTCCACGGAAGAAAAGAAGTAGTACCACATTTTTATACAGACCTTCTTTGATTTATTCTTTGTCCAATATTTTCCTTTAAGATATTAATTTAGTGTGAAAGAAAACCTTTTGTCTGACATCTGTTAATACATTTCTAATCCCTCCAGTGAAAGTAAGCTTTTCTCCACAGGTCTCTGCTGAAAATGGGCTTCAACACAGTAGGACTTTCATGGTTATCAAATATCAGTAAATAAATAATTAAATGCAATACAATACAATACAATACAATACCGATGGAATGGTTGTTTTCTTGAGTTAGCCATACAACAACACACTGTCTATTCTGCACTGTTTTACTAATTAGCACTGTTATCAGCCCTGTTCATACCATGCTAAAAATATGCTCAGATATGCAAAGTATCTGTAGTATTGCACAGTGTTCAACATTATGCACTCATGTGGCATTCCCAAAGACACTGATCTGTGTCACCCTGTCCTCTATCATTAGGTGACCATCTACAGGGCAACTTTACACCTCACTTTGTTTAGCAGTACATATATTTAGAGGTAAACCAGTGAGAACATACGTACTTCTGGGCATTGCAGGTAAGCAAATTTCATGGGTAAGGGAAATAATATTCTCTTCCATGCTCTGCACCATGATGCTGTGCTTTTTCAGTGATAGGAAGGTGATCAGGACTACAGGTGTTGTAGGTATTGCATGGATACCTAACAGGTGAATTTCAACTCAGGATAATTACTGTAAAGGGCAAGTCCAGAATGAATATACCCAGCATGTCCTACTAGTCAGAATGTGGTAAGCTATGGGCACCTATGGCCATCATACTAAAGGAACATGAAGGAATCCTTGCAACATCATGCCAGTGATGTCTATCAGTGGATTATGGACTGGAATTGCTATTGATGCACAGCATAATGTAGGTATGCCTGTTATACTCTCATATACTCCATTTGTGTTTGTGCTGGGAGGAAATGGCAGATTTTATACAATAGTTAGGGAGTAAACAGCTCTAACGATATAGAAATAACAGAGATGGGTATAAAATATTCAAGGAAATGAAAACATACCAGGATATATCAAAACTGCAATTTAATAGGTGTTACAACATAAAAAAAGTTTTCAGTCTAAGGCTCCTTCAGCAGTGGAAGAGCAATAAGCAAATGCAATCCAATATAAATAGGCAAGGATACTGACTGGTGGACAGGCATAGCAACCAATTAGTTGCAAAGATTGATGCAGAATGAATAATGGTAAAGTATTACATTAATTTTGAAATAAACTGCATTGTGAAGACAGTCACAGTCGAATCTTCTATTACCTTCTTTATAGTTGGTGTTAACATAGTTTCTCCATACCATTTACTTATTATTTCCATCTCCCTAAGTTGTTAAATCTTCAGTGTTGTCATTTCTTGTAGAACTATAAAATCTGAGGGTTAGATTTTAAACAATAGCTCAGCATTACTGAAGACATGAAGCATTAATATAATAGAAGACACTGGTACTGACAAATGTTGTTGACCAAGTGCATTAATGGACCCACCCACACCCGGGTATGAGCTCTCCGGTCCGTCTCTCTCTCTTCCGGGCGTATTATAAATGCATGAACCATTTATAAATAATATTTATGTGTGCAATGTCTCTTTACTCCAAGCAAGGGATTTAATCCTGACTTTTGTTAACTGTGTAAAATATGCATGTTTCCTTTTTTGAATGTCCTTCATGTACTTTCTTGCCCTTTCAAAAATGTGCTTATTAATTGGCTGCATTAAATTGCGCACATACATATATGAATATGTATTTAACCTTGCAGCTCAGGTGTGTGGCTAAAATTAGTCTGTGAATCAGACCACTTACCTAGTTTGGAAATGTTAAATAAAAACATACATAATTACAATGCTATCTTGTGTTTTCAGAGACATTTTTTTCCCAGTAGTTGTATTTTTTTTGTTTCTTTGTTTGTTTCATTATGATATGCAAGTCTTGCTTTATTTGCTATAGACATTATAGCAAATAGTTTGTTCCATAGTAAATGTCTTTCAGAATTCTGTGTAATACAACTTGAAGTGGTACACCGTTATTTCTGTACTGATACTCCATTTCTGTGTAATGTACTTCTGTATTCTTTCCTTTTGTCTTAGCTTCTTCATTCCCTATTGGGAGTTAGTCACAATATCATATTTTGTTTCTTTCTCTACCTTTTTTTGCAAAGCTGTACTTTCTGCCATTTTTTTTACTATTGTCTTTTTTAATTCCCCAGATTTCTGTTATCTTTTTTTTTTTTAATTTCTCTTCCAGACTAAGTATTATCCTGCCTCTTTCTGATGTTACAAACAGATACATTCTTTAATTTCATCTCCTTCTGTATAATGCAAATTGTGCTTATTTAGTATGCATGTGTTTGAGGATATGTTGTTCCATCAATTACCAGGTTTTGTTCCAACTACAGTCACACACATCTCTTTTCATGGTGATTCCAAAAATAATTTGTGTTGTACTGCTTTAAATATTGGTCTTTTTCAACAGTCTCTAAAATATCAAAAGTGTGAGAATTTCATAGGTTCTTAGGTTAGTAGTAAGCTAACTGCCCTTGGGGCAATTATAAAACTTGATAGTTATTCCATTTGACACTTACAGGTTCTTAGGAAAAAATCCATTGAAACTCTCTGACCGAAAAGCAGACCCTAGCTGAGGCACTGAGCGTTCTAAATTTGATTTACTAGACCATTAGGGACCTTCCTGATGCTTGCCAGTCTTCTGGCAAACCTTTAAGCATTAAAACTTTCCATCTTAGCTTTTCATGAATTCTTCATTGTTGGTTCCGGATCTCATGTTATTTTATTATGTAGAACTATTATATCCAACTTCTGCATAGACCTTACCGTTTTCATTGGTCTTATCCTTCATTTTATTTTACCTGCCCATTTCACTAGTTTTGTACTGTGATGCCTTCTGTTTTATTTATAGGCCCATAGATACAAACAAGTCTGCCTACCCTTTTGGGCCATTTTAAGCTTAGCCAATTTCACTTTTTGTAATAATGTGCACTAATTTCTTTAAAGCTCACCATCTTCATTGCCTAGTAAGAAAGAAATTGCTGATCTTCTTTTAGAAATCAACAAACTCGTTTAATACATTTTTGATTTTTCCCTAAAATATGTCTAGCTTTTGTGCACTTATGAATTATACTGTGTTCATCAAAATTTCCTAGTTAAGTTGATGTGTGTGTGTGTGTGTGTGTGTGTGTGTGTGTGTGTGTGTGTGTGTGTGTGTGTGTGTGTGTGTGTGTGTGTGAGTGTGTGTGTGTGTATATATATATATATATATATATCTGTGTGTGTGTGTCTTAAATTGTGCAGTACAGTGGTTAGCTATGTCGTATGCACTTCTTGATAATGGTGATTCATTCATTTATTCACATTTAAGCCTGATAGACTTTTCAGTATGTAGCTGAGTAATTTCTAAATGACAGATGCAGTCTCATTTAATAACATATACATGTTCTAGTGTTACAACTTGCTAAAAGTAATTTGTCGCAGCATACAGAAACTGCATTTGTCTCATCATTAGGCTACTTCAGCAACAGTAGAGCCGTAAACAAATGCAGTACAATATAAATAGGCAAGAGTCCTGATATGAAGCCATATTCTACAAACTGCAACTGCTAACCACTTAGAATTTTTTGCACATTTCTCAAGACGTCTACTTAACTAAACTTGCTTATAGCAAGTAGACTTTACTTAAAGAGAACATGGTTCTTATTTCTTACTTGTCTAAATCTGCATGAAAAGACAACAGGGGGAATTCAGTAAATCTTACACAATTTTTTTAGTGTATGCCTTGCTGTGTGATGCAAACACGTGCATGAACAGTTTTAGATTCAGTAAACCCTGCTTAACAGTGTGCGAGTACGCACAAACTGGGAAACTTCCATGAAATGCAAATTTTGGCTTAAGCAGGTGAATTTAATGCAAATTAGCCAGGTGGAATGACCCAACAAGCAGGAAATCATCGGTGTATACTCCGTGTCCCTGTTAGTCATGTACATGGAAACTTTTTACGTGCAGGAGCCTACGGAAAAAAGGGTATGTAAAAGTCCACAAATATGGATATAACTCCCCTGAAAAGGTTACATCACAATCATAAATCTGCAAAACATACATTGTAGATGTCTGAAAAAGGCAGGGAATATGTGAAATTAATAACGTTTTTAATTAATTTTTATGTTTGCACTATGCGCCCCAGTGCCCAAAACATGCTTAACAGAAAACAATTATAAAAATAACACTTATAATGTACTTTAGACAAATGTACTGTAGGGCCTTGCTTCAGGTCTGTACAATGGTGCATTTGTGCCATTACCCAGCCTAATATGGCTGTGAACTGTGTAGTTTCCAGGTTGTAAGCACAAATATTTTTTCAAATGCGGGGTCAATGCTGTGCATTGTTGAACTAAAGGAGCAACCCTACCCACATATCTACATTGTATAGACTCCTATATGATGTTTATATTCCTACTGGATTTTTCATGCTCAGTGCATGTATTTGCACAGCTTGCTGGTTGCTGCAAACAGCTTGAGTGTAGCTTAGTGTGTTCATGCATCTAGACCACCCACGTTACACCTATGACATAGCCAGCTATGAACAAAAACTGGATATATTCTATTAATATTATATATTTTTTGTATAAGCTATGCTGCATGATGCTGCGCATAGTGCCAGGCCGCGCAATAAAGTAGGGCCATCAAATCATGTCAGCAGTTATATGTTAAGCAGGTGAACTGCATCCTAATTAGTTAATCCCACATGGTGGAGCTTCAACAGAACTGTATAAAGTATGCATACACCTTGCATTCTGATTTTCCCTCAATACTCTGAACCATTGCAGTAGGGACTTGGAAATTTTAACTGAGATAATGCTAGCAGCTGCTGCAGCTATTTAACATCTGTATGTGCTAGACGCTCAAGTCAATGCTGTTTGAGCTGCTAAGAATAGGCCTAGGCTGAGAAGGAGAAGAGTGTTCAGGCCCATGATAACCTACCAGGAACTACATCAGGTGGAGACTGTAGACTGCTACAGGCTGGACAGGGACATATTACAAGAACTCTGTGAGCTCTGCTACCCTCAACTGAGAGTCAGAGATAAAGGGGAACCCATCCCAGTGGAAACCTAGGTATGTGTAGCCCTTTGGATAGGGATAGTAGCTACATGTACTTTTCAAAGACGAACTGGAGACATGATGGGGGAGTCACAGGCATCTGCATCCAAGATATTCCACCAATTCCTGGATGCTATGCTCCCACATGTCAGTGAGCACATATATTTTTCTTTTTTCCCTGGGGTGAGGGATAACAATATGCAACAATTCTACCATGTAGCACCCTATGCTGAAGTACTGGGTGTTATCGATTGCATTCATGTACACATCAAGGCACCACCTGTTGAGCAGGGTAGAATCTACATTAACCAGAAGGGATACTACTCCATCAACTGCCAGGTCACGTTCAATGTCCAAGGGAATCTCATGAATGTGTATGCTGGCAACCCTGGCAGTTATCATGACTCCCATATGTGGCACACATTACACCTATACTGGATGTTTGCTAGGGGGGCATTCCATAAGGCAATTTACTGGGGGATGCTGGCTATGCCCTGGAACCATGGATGATGACACCCATCAAAAATGCACACACACCCACAGAGGAATGCTATAATGAGCACATACACAAACTAAGAACATCATAGAGAGCTTGTTTTGACTTCTGAAGTCATGGTTCTGGTGCCTCAATATATCTGGTAGAGCCTTGCAATATACTCCAGCCACAACTGCACAGATATTCACAGTCTGTGCTATTCTACCCAACCTGATCCTACGTAAACAGCTGCAGCAGGATCAGCAAAGGGAAGAGATGCACAGACACAGACCTCCCACCAGTGCCTAAATCACCACAGCCACAGCCACAGTCACAGGAGGACTAGGTGGAGGCACCCCTACAGATGTACTGTAGGCAGATGTAGGCATGCTCAGTATGCCCTTGTTTTGGCTTAGAGACAATGTGTACGCATTCACTGGCAACCTAGGGACCTATTGACTAACAACTTACACCTATTCATATACATATATTAAAACCGATGACAGACAAATCACACATCCTGTACCTATCCATGTATTGGCTGTCTACTGCTTGCTTAAGATAGAGTCAGCCCCGAACTACAGTTGTGACAACTGCTGCATTTGCAAGGTAAGTCCATAACCTAAACAGTAGTCTAGTGGATTATTATAATATGTCATTGTAGCTATGAGCTGGATACATTATGCAGGTAACTATATTGGGCTATTTGGACAGAAATTTCATCCAGATGGGACTACAAACATCCATTCCACTAACATGTCACCATTTGTAATCAGTAGGCCTCAAGCATGAAATATTCATGCAGTCCTGCAGAAACAGATTACTGGTACCTCATTCAAAGGACATGTTAGAAAGTGATGTTAAATGATAGTCAGACTAGTGTCTGTCCTAGCAGAACATGGGATTTTGTTCCCCACTCCTCAAATCAGCATTGTCCCCTGCTAACTGCCATAACAATAAATCATCTATGCTATATGAGCATTTCACACAGCCAGTATGCTACACAGTATCAGGACAGTTATGCACAATTTGAACTTACATTCTATGTGTTAGGTAACTGAGAATAGCAATGTACATATTTATGCAGGTGATGATATAATGAATGATCCGCATTCTGTCAAGCAGTTTCAGTGGCTCAAAGGACTAAGGCAGTTAGCTTGTGTAATGGTGTTCAGGGCTTTAATCACAAGATATCTAAATATTTTCCACATGAAGTAGTAATAAGTATTTTTTTCAGACTGTGACTCTGTGTGTCCTATACTAGTATTAACATATTTCACATATTAATTACACATTTGGACACTGTTGTGCCGCATATCTAAGACCTATTTAAAAAATCTTAGTCAATTTGTGGAAGTGCAGCACCACATAAACAAGTTCAGAGGTCACATCATGTAAAACACATAATCTCGGTCTGGAGTACAGCTAGGTGTGAGCTGTAGTCAGTTTATGAAACAGTAAGTCTCTGATATAAGCAATATGCCTCCCAATTGCGCACTGCTTAGCAATGCGCAAACAATCCAAAAATGCCACTGTGCATGTCCATATACTTAGTTAAGCAGAGCGCAAATCCATTGCTCCTCGCACAATACATTTAAAAAATGTGTATATATATATATATATATATATATATATATATATATATATATATTACATTTATACACACACACACACACACACACACATATATATATATATATATATATATATATATATATATATATATATATATATATATATATATATATATATATATATAGAGAGAGAGAGATGTGTGTTCATGTCTGTATTGCCCTACATACCCAGATCATGGACAATAAAGCTGCACTATGACACATATAATGTTGGCAAAGGACCAAAAGGATGGGATCAACATTAGATAATGCACTTACAAAAATGTGGAAGTGCATAGAATAACATGTATTGCATTGAAGGAGTATTGGGACATCTAAAGTTCAGAGTTCTGGCAGTCTTCTCTCACATCATGTGTAGATGATACCACATTTAGCACCAAACAACAATTTATTATGAAACATACATAACTATGAGTCAAACCTGTGTACTCGCTGCAAACATCTAGACAGTGGTGAGTTATGCCATGTCTCCCTAAGACAGCACGTGGAAACTTTGAAAATGCATGGCACAGTATATGAATATGTACATATATTGTGAAGCCATATGTTTGTATGTACAGCAGCAACAACACCCACATTCACTACAGCCCCCTGTGTCTGCTGGATTTCACCACATATATATCAACAACTGAACAAGTTGTGTAATGTGTTATGTTGTGTGCACACTCATTAACAGAGCTAATTTAGTTTTGCCACAGGTTTGCCCATCCAAATGCAAACAGACACATATGTCCAATATGGGTGCTAGTGTCACATAGCAAGGCTACAAAACAGTTTTCTGACTGTTAGGCTACTAGCTAACAGTAATAAGCAATGTGACTCAGCAGACCTCCCAAGGTGTTCAAAAGAGGACTTATTAATTTTCTCTAGGATTAGTTCACCCGCAGTCATTTAAAAAGCAGACTTAAGCTGTGGTATGTGTGTTAAGTACTGTGATCTGTCATGTGTAAGACTAGATAAGTAGGGGTTCTAATCTAACTCCAGCTCACTTAGTGTGAATATAGGTTCATAGGTTCATAGGTAGGTACTAGGCTATCTGCCCGAAGGCATTTATAAGCCTAGCCAGAATGTGTTGGCTTTTGCTGCCCCCTTAGATTAGTTCCCTGTGCCTCTGTCCAGCAGAGCCACTGAAGTGATCCCTGGGGTAAACTTTCTGTTTCCCATCCACTCGTCAAGATTTCTCTTGAAGAGTGTTAGTGAGGAGCTCTGCCTAATGTAGATTGGAATCTTCTTCCAAAGCATGGGAAGTCTCTGGGACAGGAATCTATCCCTCCAGCATGTCCTATTTATTGTTGTGGTGAGGTGTAGATCCCTAGAGCATGTGGCTTGAGGGGATAAGGTTTTCTTTAGGTGGAGCATGTCCATCAATGCTGGGTTGGACATGGCCTTGTTTGTCAGGCAGATATCACCTCTGAGTAGGCGGCATGCAACCGTGTACAGCTGGAGTTTCTTCAGTCAAGCTGCATAGGGCCATCTGTTTGAGGCTAGTGATCCTCTTGGTGAGGTACTTCTGTGGATTTTCCAGCTGTTGCAGGTGTCTTGTAAGTTACATCCCAAATGGGGCATTGTACTCTATGATGGCTCTGATGAGTGATGAGTAGAGTGGCCCAATGACCTCTTTTGATCTGGATGCAAACCCTTTTGTGATTAGGTGAGCCACATAGAAGGATTTTCTAACTACTTTGACAATGTGATTATCAAAGGAGAGATTATTATCTACTTGGGTCCCCAGATCCCTTATTATGTTTTCCGTATTTGGGGGGCTATCACCTATGTGGTAGTTTGTGTGTACTTTATTTTTTCCAAAGGGGATGACTATGCACTTTTTGGCATTTAGCTTGAGGCCATGATTTTGACGCCAGGTATCCATCTCAGTGAGACCCTTTTGGTGGATGTCTTTGTCAGCCTGAAAGTCAATTATAGCCCCTAGTTTGCAGTCGTCTGTGAACTTGGTCATCCATAGTCTTCCTGTGCTTGCCTGTACCTCTGAGAAGTATATGCCGAACAGGAAGGGTGCTAGGACTGAGCCCTGGGTAATGCTACTTGTAACCGGTTTAGAGTCAGACCTAGCTCCCGCAAATCTCACCATGTGGGTTCTGTCCATGAGCCAATTGGCAACTCATCTTGTGATATAAGGGTTTATGTTCAGGCTGGTAAGCTTGTCTATAATACCAGAATATGTGTGTTTTTCTGTATATCTCCACAAAGAGTAAGTGTGAATCACACATAGACTTCCAAACTGGCATGGGTTTGCACTTTCTCGCCCTTGCAGTTGACAAAGTCATCCAAACTGTTGTCCACCACATGGCCTGCTGATGTTATTTACCATAAGAGTATCTATAGGCAAGTTAATGTCAAACTTGAGTCATGACATGTGCGTTAAGTACTGTGACCTATAGTATGTAAAACTAGGCAGGGTTTTTAATATCACTCCAGCTTACTTGGTGTGTACATATGTGTGCATCTCCCTACAAAACGAATGTGAATCCCAAACTGGCCTGTCTTGTTTTTTTTTTTTTTTTTTTGCTGTTTTGGGCCTTGCAGGTGGTGTAGGCTTGCAGACTCTTGTCTTCCACAAGGCCTGCTGATGTCATCTACCATAAGATTACCTAAAGACAATTTAATATTAGCCCTGAGCCATGGTGTGTGCATTAAGTACTGTGATCTATAATATGTAAAATAAAATGGGTAGGAGTTATACTCTCACTCCAACCTGCTTTCTGTGTGTGTGTGTGTGTGTGTGTGTGTGTGTGTGTGTGTGTGTGTGTGTGTGTGTGTGTGTGTGTGTGTGTGTGTGTGTGTGTGTGTGAATCCCCCTACAAAACAAGTGTGAATCCTGAACTGGCATTTTTTTCCTGTTTTGGGCCTTGCAGGTGCTACAGGCCTCCAAACTGTTGTGCTCCACAAGGCCTGCTTATATCATCTGCCATAAGATTACATAGAGCCATATTAATGTCAGACTTGAGCAGTGGCAGATGTGATATATTGTGTGTTCTGTAGTCCCTAAACCTAGATAGGAAGGGTTCTCTTATAACTGCAGCCAACTTGGTGTGTGTGTGTGTGTGTGTGTGTGTGTGTGTGTGTGTGTGTGTGTGTGTGTGTGTGTGTGTGTGTGTGTGTGTGTGTGTGTGTGTGTGTGTGTGTGTGTGTGTGTGTGTGTGTGTGTGTGTGTGTGTGTGTGTGTGTGTGTGTGTATGTGTGTGTGTGTGTGTGTGTGTGTGTGTCAGAGTCAATGCAGTTGTACAGGTGTATGTATAATGCATCGGTGTAGACCTTGCCATAGTTGCCAGTTCCATCTGCGGGAGGAAGTGCAGTGAAGATATTTAAAAGTTATAATCCACTCTGGAGAATCTTTTAGTTAATTTGCTTCTGGGGGTGGAGGGGGCAGGGGATCAGGTGTGACAGTTGCTTTGAATGAGACTGATTTGTGGTCAGATCATACCAGGGAGGACCTCACACTGGTGGTGCTAAAGTAGTCCGCCATATTGTTAAGCACAACATCCAGGATGTTGGCTCCCCTTGTGGGAGTTTTAACCAGCTGCTCCAGGCCACTGCAGTTAATGAGGTCAAAAAACCTTTGGGCAAGTATGTGTGAACACAAGTAATCTACTCAGTCAATGGATGGGTAGTTAAGGTCACACAAAACCATGTTTTTTTGATGGATCTTGATATAATCAAGTACATATAAATAAACAGAGGGGTTATCCTGATTCAAGAAGGGGGGGCCTGTAGCTGGTAATGACTTTAGTAGATGCCCTACAAACATTTAATTGCATCTGAAGTGTCTCCAGTGAGCCATACTGCTTAAACAATCTGGATGTGTATTTATCTTAAATGAATAGTGCTATACTGCCCCCTTTATTTTTCCCACCCTCAGTGTTAGGTGTGAACCTGTGGAAGACATTGTGATCCAGGAGGTTTCTGTGACTGCACAAATGTCTATGTCTTCCAAGGTGAGGACAGCTTCCAATGAGTGCAGTCTTGTGATGAGACTCCTACCATTTAGCTGCATAACCTTGATTTTATTTTTGGATGTTGTTTTTACATTGGAAATGTTGTCGTTGAGACACCACCTTAAAAGGACACTAAGGGGGTGGCAAGAACCTTGGCCAGTAGCCAAAACCGAGAGGTGACAGAGGAAGACCGCCTCTGGCAAAGGATTGAGGTCTGTCGATCATTTCATTCCAGTGTGACAAATGGTGTATTCACTTAGAATGACAGTAGACATTAAACTAATTATGGAAGTCTATTATTTTCTGTTTGTGTTGAGGCATCATCTTAGGTGAAGGTAAAATACTGCTTAAAGTGGCTAGGGACATATCTGCCTGAGACACATAGTCCAAGAGTTCAGTCATGTTTCTCTCCATATAGTCCAGAGAGGTATGTCTCAAGTCATTCATACCAACATGGACTATGACTGAGTCATAACAGTACTTGTTGTTGACAGATTTGAGTGCATGTGTGATATGGCATAATGTGTCACCTGACAGACATCTGACTGTGATCTTTTCCATATCCAGTCTGGTGAGAAGGATATCAGTGTGTCTCATGATGGAATCACCTTTAACTAACATGTTTGATTTTGTGTATTTCCTTTGGTGTTTAATCAGAGACACATTGGTGCATGAGCTATTATGTGTAGTGTGTTCTGCAGATGAAGTATTATCTGTAGCATGGTTGTGCTTGTGTTATTGAGGTCTCTGGTGTTTAGTTATGTTTCTGATAATGATCTCTGCATATGTTGCTATGTGTGATGTGGGTTTGGGTGGAGCAGAAGGTGAGGTGTTCATACTGGCAAATTGCTCATTGTCATATGTGCTGACTGTTGTATGAGAGAGCATGGATTCAAGGTCCAGAAAATGAAAGAATTTATAACATCTCTGCACCCCCCCCACTCATCGGGTCAGTAATGGAATACAATGCCCCTTTTGCTATGCCCTTTTCCAAGCACCTTCAGAAATTGGAAAGACCACAAAGTTTCTTTACAAGGATAATTCAAGGTCTTCAGCATGTGTTCTATGTGGATCATTTGAAATCACTGTCACTTTATTCTGTTTCATACAGACTATTCATAGGCAATCTATGCCTTGCATATAAGGCAGTCTTTGACCATGGTTTATTTGAAATGCTGTATATCAGCAAATCAAATGGTACAGAGGTTACTCAATCTAAAGACCTTAACCTGGTATGTGGCAGAGCTAGAGCATGCTGGAGGGTCATATTTGTCTCCCAGAGGTTACCACACCTTTGGAATGGACTCCCATATGTCAAACAGAGCACCTCACTGGACCTCTTCAAAGGCAATGTGGATGACTGGATGTGTAATCGTAAATTCACACTGGGGGGTTCCACCTGTGTTCCTCCCAGACTTGGGCAATTGTTGCTGATCATGAAAATAAGGGTAGAACTTGGTTAGGCTTGTAAGGGCCCTACAGTTATTAGAATAGTAACTTCCTATGATATGACTCAGTCATTGTCCATGTTTGAGTACATGACCCACAAAATACCTCCCTAGTCTATACTTAGAGATACTTATTTGAGATCTCAGAAAATGTCTGTGTGGTCACTGACACATGAGTTAAAGGTGCAAACAGCACACCAACACTGCAAAGTTATTATGCCTTCCACACATTTAGATGAGCTAATTCATATGCAGGGGCTAAATGTGGAGGTGTCTCTATGTACATCCAAACTAAAGATTCTTCAAGGCTGGTCAAACAGGGCAATGCACTTCAGCTGCTCCATGTTCAATTCACAATCGGCAAAATCCAATGCTTCTTCCATGCAAGCTATAAGTCCACATCTATGCCCCAGGACACCCATACCATGTATGTAAATTTATTAGAAACAGTAACCATCCAACCCAATACCATATTCATGGATGACTTCCTGGAACAGATAGCCAGTACACCAAACAGGGGTGAAACCATACTGGATCTGGTCCTCATCAATATGGGTGAGTCATGCACAACCCTGTACTGTAAGGTCCAAACACAAATTGGTCTCCTTTGAAGTAAAAATGAGACATGGACCCCCAGCTAGGCATGGAATATTCAGGAAGTCCTCTAAGGCTAACCTCCAACTATTAGGAGATAAACTAGCCAAATCCCAAGCCCCCATAAACACTGAGAATGCTGCAGCCTATGCAGAAGTGTTCACAGAATCCCTGTACAAGAATGTTAATAGCTGCATAGAGCCAGACATTCCCACCAGGGGGAAATACAGAACTAACTGAAAATCAAACCACACTGGTGGAATCACATAATCAATAGGCTATATAACAGAAGGTAAAAACTCTTGACAAAACGTAGAAGGTGCTGCACACAGCAGGGTAAAAGCACTTTCATCAAAATGAACAAAACAGAGGACATATAAATCCTACCAAAGCCAGCTGTTTGGGCTCCCAGGCCAAGAACATCCACAAAGCATACTTTAGATATGTCCACAACATCAAAGGCAAGATACAATTGTGTGAACATCTCATTGTAAATGGAACCACCTATAATAAGGCAGAAGAAAGAGCAAACCTCCTGTCTGATAAATCGAGACCCAACCTTACCCCTCTCTCCACCTCTACGAAGTTACTCACCGTAAGTTGTTTTTGTTCCTGAAACAAAAACAACGTACGGTGAGTAACTTCGTTTTTACTTCTGAGGCTGTGCGTGCATGACATCACCAGCGTTTGCACTTGTCGTACTTCTGCGTTGGAGAACCTAAGTGCAATTCTCAGCACCTTTCTGTGTGAACATCTTAATTTGTTTTTCGTCTCACAAGTGGACTCCCTTGCGAATCATTCCTCGGAGCACTCCTCTTAGGCATTTACTCATCTGATGCCAAGCCACTGTCACTGGCCTCTTGTTGACTAAATATACAGATCATTGTAAATTAGTAGCTGTCCTTGAGTCACATACTGACATAAAGTTTCTCCAAAAGGAGCTGACACAGACATACAAATGGTATCAGAGCCACGCACTAACATTAAATGCCAAGAAATGCACAATACTATGCTGTGCAAAGTCATCCACTCCTGGTAACTATTATATTGACAACACATCTGTAAGAGTTGAACCAGTAGTCAGGGACTTAGGGCACACAGAGATAGTGATCTAGCCTTTGACTGTCATGTGTCTACAGTATTGCAGAAATCAATCAATATTGCACAACCTATTAACAAAGGTATGACATGTAAGTCCAAGGAAGTCATTGTTCCAATGTATTCTGCATTCATCAGACCTATCATTGAGTGCAGTACCACCTTTGGTATGTACCTAGCTAGGCATATCCAACAACTGGAACATCCACACAGGTTCCTCACGAAACCAATACAGGGCGTATGTAAAATGTCCTTTGTAGATCGAGTCAAGGCCCAATCCCTGTATTCTGTGTCCTACAGGCTTTGCAGGGTAGGTGTATGTCTGCCATACAGGGCATTTTTAGACCCCACTGTGGATCTCCTGCATATCCACAAAGCCAATAGCACCAGAATTACCAGTTCTAAAGACCTGCACCTTGCCTGTGGTATAAATAGGACATGCTGGAGAGACAGGTATGTATCCAGGAGACTACACTCTATATAGACCAGGCTCCCCAACTATGTGAAGCAAAGTTCTGCCTTAATGGAAATCAAGTGCAAGTTACACAATTTGATGGGGAAGAGAACAATCATCCCTGTTTTCGGACCTATGTCTGCAAAGGACACAGGGAAACTGTAGATGGTTCATCTCCCAGGCCCCTTCTTGTAAGTGTTTCATCTCCCAAAACACTGCTTACCCTTATCATGGGTATCAGACCTTGTCAGGAATTTGGAATGGATGGCTGGGCTTAAAGAAGCCTTTGTGTTCATTAGCCAAAAACGCCTATGGACCTATGAAACCATGAATCTATACTGTATTACCTTTCTAATGACATTTATCTCCTGTGCTGATATTCAGTCTGTACCTTGACGCTGATGGATTGATTGTAGATGTGAAAGTGAAATGTACACATTTCCATGAGACACATTTCACTGTGGGGCTCCACAGCCTTTGCAACAGCATCCATCCTAAAGTACACAAATTGTGCTATACACATTCTAAATGGAAAAGTACAGTATGTATAAATGACCAGTACAAGTAGCATATCAACAGCACCAATGGATGAAACAAATTCATATTAATGTGAATAGCCACCCTGTGCATGAGACACATCGCTTTATTTCTCTGCATCTATGAGAGAGATGAGAAGGATGTGGCACAGTTATCATCACTTGCACAGGGTATTGTGCATGGGGTACAGGAGGCCTAGGCTGACCCAAAAGGTTGGCAAGCATGTGTGTGAGTCAGGAAGGAAAGCAGGCAAGATGAACCGTGGGAATGTTGTGTTTCTGTAGGTACCCTCAATGTGAAAGTGGTACATGAGTGCATGAGCACAGCCAAGCTCAGTGGTAGCCCTATGTGTCTGTATGTTGGACAGCTGTGAGACATGCATTGTAGAGCTGACAATTCATCTTCTCCTCCCTGAACATGATAAATGGCTCTGCCAGGAGTTGCACTGGCACCTCCATGCCCTAGGTCAGATTATGTGCTACTGCCTGAGGGTGACTGATGTCTTATAGGTTCATAGGTTCATAGGTTGGTACTAGGCTATCAACCCTCGGGCCTATACCAGGGTTGGGAGGGTGGCTTAATGGCTAAGGTGTTTGCCTTACAAACACAAGGTGCAGGGTTTGAGTCTCACAAGGGATAATTGGCTAGGCTTAAAATGGCATGCAAGGGCAGTTAGCTTAGTACTAAACTATGAACCTATGAACCTATACAAGCCTAGCCATAACAATTCCCTGGCTATTTCTTCCCACAATATTTACTTCCCTGGACCCCTGTCTAGCAGGGCGACTGATGTGATCCCCGAGGTTAATTTCCTATCTCCCATCCAATCGTCAAGGTTCCTTTTGAAGAGGGCCAAAGAGGCACTCTGCTTGACATGTAAGGGCAGTCTATTCCAGAGTCTGGAGAGTCTCTGGGTCAGGAACCTATCCCTCCAGCATGTTTTGTTTATTGTGATAACAAGGTTTAGATCCCTGGAGTGTGTGGCTCTGAGGGATTTGGATTTCTTTAAGTGTAGCATGTCCAACAACTCTGGGCTTGATATGGCCTTGTATTTTAAGCAGAGATTGCCTCTGAGTAGGCAATATGTTACAGAGTATAGCTGGAGTTTTTTTTAGATGTTCAGCATAGGGCATCTGCTTTAGGCCTGTGATTCTTTTAGTGAAGTATTTTTGCGGCCTCCCCAGTTGTTGCAGATGTCTTGAGAGGTACATACCAAATGGGGCATTGCATTCTATAATGGGTCTAATGAGGGATGAGTACAGTGGGAAAATGACCTCCTTTTTCTGAATGAAAAGCCCTTAGTGATGAGGTGTGTCACAGAGAAGGATTTCCTGACTGTTGTGATGATGTGGTTATCGAAGGTGAGATCACTGTCCACCTGTGTCCCTAAGTCCCTTATCACACTTTTGGTGTTTAGTGTACTGCCAGCTATGTGGTAATTCATGGGTATATGTTTTTTCCCAAAGGGGATAACTGTACATTTCTTGGCACTGAGCTTGAGCCCATGACTCTGGCACCAAGAATCTGTTTCTGTAAGGCCCTTTTGTAGAATATCCACATGATTTGGGGATTCAGTAATGGCTCCCAGTTTGCAGTCATCTGCGAACTTTGTTAGCCAGAGTCCCTTAGTGTTGGCCTGTACTTCAGAGAAGTAGATGCCAAACAAGAGCCATCCCAGGAGTGAACCCTGAGGTACTCCACTTGTCACTTGTCTGAAACTGGATTTCGAGTTGGCTACTTTTACAGTGTGAGTTCTGTCAGTAAGCCAGTTGGCAACCCATCAAGTGACATAGGGATTAATGCCCAGCTTAGTAAGTTTATCTATGATTCCAGAGTGGGGGATGGTATTGAAGGCCTTGATGAGGTCTATATAGGTTATGTGGGCTACCTTACTCTCGTCCACAGCTCTGGAGACTGATTTGAAGAAGTCAATCAGGTTCAGGAAACAAGGTCGGCCCTTCATGAACCCAAACTGGGTGGGATCCAGTGTTTCAAGGTTGAAAAATGTCTGTGTTTATAAGTTTCATGATAATATGTTCCATGGCCTTGCAGATCAGGCTCATCAGACTGATGGGGCTGTAGTTCCCAGGATCCAAGGTGGATCCCCCCTTGTGGAGTGGGATAACTGTAGCTGTGTGCCACTCAGTGAGCACAAAGCCTGAGGTGAGGCTATGATTAAACATGACACTAAGGTGAGGTGCCAGTTAATTTTGTAGTTCATGTAGTACACAGCCCAGGATGTTATCTGGTCCCATGGATGCTGTAGTCTTAGCTTTGGAGAGTGCAGGTTTTACCTGTGTGGCCGTTATTACTGGAATTTGGCAATCTTTCAGTATTGAGAGAAGCCCTTTAGGGGGCGAGAGGGGGGTGAAGTTGGCACTGTATTGATCTGCCAAGATATTGGCAATATCTTTGGGATCAGTATAGTTAATGCCATTCTGTTGTAGCTCAGAGCAGCTCTGAGCATTACCATTTAGAATCTTGGCATAGCTATAGAATGCCTTGTGGTTGTCTTTGGAATATTTGGCAATTTTATTTTGGTAACTAGCTTTGGAGGATTTTATGAGAGATTGCAGCTTCTTACTGAGGCTGGTAAGGGAGTTTCTTGCATCCTGGGATTTTCCTCTTTTCTCCAACAGTTTCTTCCTTTTGTTGTAAAGTTTGTTTATGGCAGGGGACCACTAGATTTGCTTCCTTTTTGGAGGGGAGCATCTTGGTTCTATTTGGGATGGCATGATTCATGCATGAGTGGATGTGCTCATACAGTGCCTTAGTGTAGGATTCAGCAGTCGAACTTTCAGTTCCCTTCTGCATGGGTATCATGAAGTTTGTCACTTCTGACTTGAGTAGCATGAAATTGGCTTTGGAGAAGTTTTCTACAGAGGTTTCCTTACTGGGGGGTGGGGGGATGTGGATGTCAAGGGTGATTAGCTTTTGGTCAGACCTGACCAACGAGGGGGTGACCATAACTGTGGAGCATCAATTTCTTATGTTGGTAATGATCAGGTCTAGGATATTGGAACCCCTGGTGGGACTATGGATTAGCTGATCCAGGGCATTGGAATTTATGAATTCCAAGAACCACTGGGCAAAGGTTTTGGTATGCGAGTACTTTTCCCAGTTAATGACAGGGTAGTTGAAATCACCCAGTATTAGGGTGTTTGGTTTTATCTTAATATTTTCCAGTATGTTTAGGAAGGTGTAGTGAGAATCTTGGGGCATGGTGGGGGATCTGTAGCAAGCTACAATTTGGATTGCAGTCTTACCTAGTGTTTGTTGCACCTGGAGAATTTCAAATGCATTGTGTTGGGCAACTAGCCTGGTGGTGTGAATATCCTTGGCGAATATGGACACTCCTCCACCTTTAGTGTTTTGGTCCTGGTTTGGTGGCCAAAAAGTGTCGTAAGAGTTGCAACCTGGTATTGCAGGGGCGCTCTCTGGAGCCTTGAACCAGGTCTCAGTTATTGTACAGATATCGATGTTCTCCATTTTTAGGAGTGCCTCGAGAGAGTGCATTTTGAGGTTTAGACTTCTAGCATTGAGTAGCATTATCTTCAGATTTTGCATTCTTGTACCTGTTACGGTGGTGGTTTTGTCCTTTGAACTTTACATAAAAAAGGCACTATCGGGGTGGCAAGAGCCTTAGCCATTAACCTGAATCCCATGGGTGACAGATGCAGACCATCTCTGGCAAAGCATCGTGGTTTGTTGATCATGTCGTCCCAGGCAGACTGATACTGGATCCCCTTTGAATGACACCAGAAGCTTAGCCAATTGTTGAAGTCAATCATTTTGTCCTTATACTGTGGTATCATTCTGGGCAAAGGCCGGATGCTACTCAGGGGTAGGGTCATACCTGCCTGGGCCACATGATCTGAGAGCTCTTCCATGTCTTTTTTCATGTAGTCCAGAGAGGTACATCTCAAGTCATTCACTCCAACATGGACAATGACAGAGTCATATTTGTACTTGTTTTGGAGTGACTTGAGTGCATGAGTTATGTGGTGGATCCTGGCACCCAATAGGCAGCTGACTGTAATTTTCTCCTTGTTCAGTGTGGTGAGGGGGACATCAGAGTGCCTGTCTATAGACTCACCTATGACTAAAGTCTCCTGGGAACGTGCCCTCCAGGGAAACACCCAGGACCATAAGTCCATTGTCTGCTACATCTAGGTGTGTACAGCACACTCCCTTCTGGAGTGCTGGGTATACTTTCACTAAAAAGTCTTTCGGCTTTTCCTGGTTAGGGGTCACCACAGCAGAACTCTGGTCTGCTAATGATTGGCAAGTTGTCAGCCCAATGCCCATCCTTCAAAGAATGCACACCCATTCACACACACACACACCTACCTGCATGTATTTAAATGTCACCTGACCACAGGGAGGACATACAGACTTCACATAGAAGGCGCTCCAGAAGAGAATCAAACAGGAAAACCTCTTGCTGTGAGATGACAACACTAACCACTGCATCACCATGGCCTCTACTGGGTGTACTATGGGAGCATAATTGTACATTGGCACATTGACTCTCAGCAGATGTAGTTGCTGACCTACGCCCACTAGGCCGATTCTCATCTCCAACAAGATGTTCCCTCACAGGCAATATGTTTTTCAGGACAGATAGTGTGCAATCTCTCTCAGACCTACCTCTTTTTACTGTGTCAGTCAATCATTCCAGGGTATTACCAACATGGTGGAGGCAGTCATGGATGCCAGATTGTGCTGCATCAATGACCCTGAGCATTTGTCGGGAATTCCTTTCTGAACATGCCTGTGACTCCATGATGGCCCTAAAGATACAACAATTGACATGTGTTGAGATACTTGTGACAGGTGGTGGAGGGACAGCAGGACCTCCTATGAGCACCCCTATCAATCCACCTGTGTGGAACCTCACTAGCTCTCTGGCTATGGCCAGTATCTACATTCATTAGAACCATAGTTCACACACTTTCTTGTTCAATGTCCCCACCCTTTGACTGTCAAATATCTGTGGCCTCTGGGAACTGGGTATGTTTAGGCATACTGACTGTGTGCAGTGATAATGAGGGCAGAAGAGGGGCGTCAGTCTCTGGGACAGATTCAGCCTCTGCATTACCCACCTATGTTTCATTTTGCCCACTGTCATCATCAGAGTCGGGAGAGACACTGACATCAGGTTTTGAATGGGACAAAGACCAACCTCCCTGGTCACCTGTGATAAAAAGGAGAAACCAATAATTAATACTTGCACTTCTATGCTCTGTAGTACTATGGTACAATATATGATAAACTGTATACACAGCTGTCACTATTATGGACTTGTCTATGCCTCAACCTAACATAGTAGGACATGAGGATATTATTTTCTAACTGTAATCTGTAATTATTTTGAAATAATTCTTCATTAAGCAAGAATTTCATGAGCAAAACATAAATTATGCATACTGTTGGCTTTCTGCAAATCTCTGCACAGTTGACAGTTATGGCAATTTGTAATGTCCTGACAATATTGTCAAGTCAATCACTATGGTCACACCTACAAGGCAGAGGTATGACTCTAAACTGTTTACATTCAGAAACTATCTGTCCATTTGGCAATCATGCAGACAGTACATCAATTCAGCCAGCAGGCCTGGCATGACACTTTAGCAAATATATTGAACAAAATCTACATCTATGACAAAACAGTTTTGCGCTTACCAGCAGTAGCAGCATGGCCTCTTCCAAGTCCTGATGGTCATGAAAAAAATTGAGGGAGAGGTAATGGCAGCAGCACCGCATGTTATAGTATAACAGAGGGAATATGACCAAACATCTCACATTTACAGTAGTTGTTATGTTAACAGATATGTGAGTCACAATCTCTGCGTGAGTTTAAAACTGCAGCTAACCTCATCCCTCCACAATAAAACACCTGATACCCATGTAAAACTATATACACCTTGACATGCTGAATGCAACAGTATTCCAATGCTGATTTAACTAAGCATACCCGGATGCTTTCCTTGAGAAGACTGGGTGGCATCCACGTCCACAACATATTGACTGATGGATGCATGGGAGCTGTCCTGTGTTGCAAGGTTTGCCAGGAATTCTTCAGTGGCTGAGAGAGGTTGTTCTGCTGCAGCTAACCACCAGTGACTTGATGATCCCTGACCACGTCAGCTGTATGTCTGCATGCAGCATGTATCATATCCATGGCATGGTGTCATACCTGCTCATATGTATGATTCTGGTGACCTACAGCATTAATGTTATGCATCGGTTCTTCCCAAAAGTCTGCATGGTCTTGCTTACTTGCCCTCCGTCTGGACAGCAGGACTTGGTAGTGTTGGTGCAAAGCCTCATTGATGAGGGTGTTTTTTTCTGCCTCAATTAATGGTGCCCTGCATCATGCATGCATGATATCTCCTGCAATGCAAATAAGTGATAACACATGTCAGGATCATATATGTGGGAGTACAGTATGTAGAGATACAGAAATAAAGGAAGGCTATCACTACTCACTGTTTGACTGCACATCTCATATAACAGTGTGCCAACTATACAAAAGGATGTGGACACAACTAGGATAGTAACAATAGTGACCTACTCCTGTTTGTGCCATTACAGATACTCATGTATGATCACACACCCAACACAAGAATCCATTGCAGTGTGCCCCATAGCAGGACCCCCCCCCATATAATATGTAAAAACAACAGTGCCAACCAAATAGCAGTGTACTATTCCAACTGCTATCAAAGGAAGTAGCCAGAAGACCTGTGTATATTGTTAACTCACAGCATTATACCCTTGCTTTGCTGTATATCCTCTGTAAGTGTAACAAGGCTGGAGATCACTGGCATGTCATCAGTACATTTCTAACAAAGGCTTACTGGTGTGATCCCCATCCCCCCTAAGTATATTCAAACATATGCATCATGTTGGAAACAAAATGGTTACATACCTGATGGAGCATAATACTCCTCTGCTGAAAGGTACAGATATATAAATGTTGTGCCAACAGTTCACCCTGCAAAGTAAATCTCATATACAATGGCTCCCCCAGCTAGGTGTTTGCATTTTTAACATGGTTCTCATTATCAGGTGATTGCCTCTGAACCAGTCTGTGGTTCAGAAATGCTACATGTAGCCTACACACCTGATCTGCAATGTAATCAGCCAATCTCATGCAAAATAAGATATAAGGTCTGAATGTAGATTCCATCCCCTTTCTCATATATTGGGGTGGAAATTTCTGGGGTAAAGATGCTACATCAGCACAAGAGAGAATGTCTGTAGTAGCTACATTTTACATACAGATGTGTGTGCTACAATGAAGCTGCTGCTGCTGCTGCAGACAATAGGCAGAGTCAGAGAGGCTGCAGAATGTGCAGGGCAACAACACTTAAGAGTAATTGTGTGACCTGTGGCAGCCTTGGTGTACAGCCAGACCCAAAATGAGGGAACCCATCCCACTGGAAATTAAGGTATGTGTTTAAGCTAACCATGTTAGCCAAAGGTTTCATTAACAGAGTAACAGAGTAAAAGGCAGCATGCTTGGTGTGTCATAGAACAAGTTAGGGGGTGAAATCACCATTATGTAAACTAGTTGGACAACTGCCAAGTCATATGTTATGTCATAGTAGTCATCTGGAATGTGTGTGCTGGCAACTCTTGCTTCTAGCATGACCTCCATATATGTATGCTACTTTTGCACCTGGGGTTATGTGTAATATCACTAAAAATTAATTGTGGCCTGTGGTCTGATATTACTGGGCCTGATTTGAATTACATACCGTTTGGAAATTCATACTGATGCATGACCTGACATTCTATGAACTTCCTAGTGTTGTAATAGGAATAGTTTAAATGTGGTCCTATCTGTAGGCCTTTGACATCCATTATTTAGAAGCAGGCATTCAAACTGTACTGCTTTGGATGGATAAATAGGTGATGCGACAGTCATACATATCAGAATTTATACTGGTGATGTACATATGCACGTATTTTAAATACAGCTGTATTTGAACCCAGGACCATGTGGACCAAAAATTAATATTTAGAAAGCATTTAGCAGATTGTGCTACAGAGTCACTGTCATAGCAGGTGTTTTTTATATCTTGTAGATATAATTGCACACTCACCTGCTGTTATATACCTGATTGACATCTATTATTATGTGTATGGCTTTAGAGTGATTTATTTTGCTACCAGAGTCCCAGTTAGACTTTTAATTTACCGTTAGTCTTTTAGCAGGTTTGCGTGATGCGGCATGATGTGCAGCATCATGTAAAAGTGCTTAATGGTGGGAAAATGGCAATTACTATGTTTTGTGGTGAAATGGGGTGCAAGCAGGGTGAAAAACATAGTTAAAGGCAGACAGGTATGTGCAGGAAGGGTGTAGGAAAGAAACATGGCTATCCATTTCTTCAACAGCAACAACTGTGCACTTTAAAATGTTTTTTAGCTGAATTTGGACTGTCAACCCAGAAAGAGTTGTCATGACAACATAATACTACAACAACTGAATGCATCTGGTTTCTATTTTTACCTGTCTAGCAGATGTCTAATGCTTAAGTATGCAGCGCTACACATAGCTAAAGAATATGGTACATCGTGCAAACAGGCACATAAAAATACAATAAATAAATAAATAAATAAATTGAACGCATCTGATTTCTATTTTTAGATGTCTAGTGAATGCCTACAGAATCGGTGTGCAGTGCTAAACATAGCTAAATAATGTGGTACATCGTGCAAACAGGCACATAAAAATACAATAAATAAATAAATAAATAAATTGAACGCATCTGATTTCTATTTTTAGATGTCTAGTGAATGCCTACAGAATAGGTGTGCAGTGCTAAACATAGCTAAATAATGCGGTGCATCATGCAAACAAGCACATGAAAATAAAAACAAAGAAAAATTAAAATTTAATCCATCCGGTTTCTATTTTTAGATGTCTAGCAGATTTCTGATCTATAGTTGTGCAAAGCTAAGCATAGCTAAACAATGGACCGCACCATACAAACAAGCACATAAAAACACCTAGCACCTTGCAAACAAGCACATAGACATAAAAAAAATCCAATTTAATGAATAACAATGTCTTGTAGACCTTTTGGTCAATGTTAATGGGCCAAAAGGTATATCGCTTTGCTGTCAGTCTTACACAGATTCAATATCTATGTTGCTGTTACCTCTCTTAGGGCACACCATAATTAATAGGTATGCCATGCTGCCAAGGGAGAATCATGGCTGTGTACATGGATAGATTCTGTTCAGTACATGGAGCCTATATGGAATTTATTGAATCCTGGGGAACATTTTTGTAGTAAAACAAATATTTCTGGTAATATAAGACCACGAAAATATCTGATGACTAGATATCTGCTCAAACATTGCAATGTTATTTAAAGTTAAACTTGTTCACTTGCACTACTTTTTATCTTCTTCCCTCATCTCTGTTCCAAAATGCCTGAGTATAGAGGATCCATAGACATTTACCTTTGTCATGCTAATGCCTCTCTTTAATTTGCAGTAATGCTGAGAAGTGGAAGGCTGAGATTCCTTTTTAAAAGGCATTTTTTCATGCATATTATAACGGTTCCCCTTCACAAGATCGAGTGGATGGAAGCTCGAAATTCATAATCTTGAGACAAGAATCTCAAACTTCCATTCACTTGAAATTGTGAATGGGAGACTTAGGTTTAAAAAAATAAAAAGTTAGCTTACCTTATTGCAGGGGGACAGGTCCCCCTCTACCCTAGCAGTTTAAATGTGAATGTTCCATGACCGCACTATAGCAGAGGAATGGAAGATCTTCTGTTTTGCGCTTAGGTGTATAACGCGGAATAGGAAATTTCCCTTTCCTTCACTATAGTCCGATCTCGGAGTAGATATATTTAAGTAGGGGTGGGGGGTGCAGGGAAGCCCCCCTGAAAAACATTTGAAAGGTGTTAATTTTTTTTTTCTGTCCCTTTCATATGTTCGAGTTTCTCTAATTTCGAAATTCTGGTTTCAAGTTTATGACTTTCGAGTTTAGAGAAATTCGATCATATGAAGGGGAACCATTATAACATATATGATGACAACATGGACAGTCTTTTTTTTTGGGTAGGTTGAATCAGAAAACACTCAATAAGAACAGTATATGAAATGATAACACTGTAGGAAACAGTATTATAAGCACATAGCAATAATCTCTGGGTTGTAATGCCGGTTCTCTGTTGAATAAAGGAACCTTGGTGTGAAAGAAGAGACCAGTGCAAATGGATGTCATAGTATTCCATGTGTATTATAAGCAAGATTTTAAAAACTGTCAGCAGAATATTATAACAAGAAAATATCCAGGGGGGAAAACACAATTCAAATTAAATAGCAGTTGGTCAAATTTATCAAACCTTGCCAAAGAATGACTATATTTTGAGATGATGGAATAATGAAGCATACCCACATGCATGCAGACTTGCAGGTGTAAGCACTAAGCACCTGTGAATGCATATGTAGCTATTTAAAACAGCTTAAGTCATATTTTTGTACATTGTTTTTGTTAAGTCATAAGAGGACAAATGGCATCACCGTATGTTTTGAAACCACCACAGAAGCCATACTGTCCTTATTATTACAATAGTCTTGGATTTCATTGCTGACAGCTTAAATATTCAGTTTTATTTTTCCATTGCCTATCATTGCTCATATTATTAAATGACAAATGCCTAGAAGATGGTTCATATCTGATGCAGATTTCACTGAGACAAGTGACTTGCATGACAGGCACAACTTTAGTGAAATCTGTATTTCACAGAAATCATCAATGTCTAGCTGTCAGACTACTATCTTCTCAAGTGGGGTCTGCAATTTTCCTGCTCCTTTATTTATACTGAAACTCATTTTATTTGATCCAAAATCTATTTCAAAAATGCTTGTACACAAAAAGCACTTTATCAACAAGCTGTGAGCAGACATCCTTGCTGTGAATTTCTCAGGAAATCTTTACCGGGATCTATATGCAACTGCTGGAGGATATAATTTATGTCAGCTTAGAAGATATTCTTATCTTTCTTTTTCAGAAATTGCAGATGTGAAACTGCAAAACAAAAATAAGGTTGAATTATTTATTTCTTATTTTGTTCTGCATATAGAGTTCTATATATTTTTGCTTTAGCATATCATATGGATATTTATGCATATGTTTGCAATGTATAGTAATGACCAGAGTGCATTAATTGACACTCATTTTACTGCCTATTTTTAAATCTGGCAGTATGTTAGGACTGTTTCATATCTTTCTTGCTTGGAAGATAAGTATAAGCAACTTTGTATATTAAAGGATCTGTCATGTTTGAACTGTAAGTTCTAGACAGAGTCAGAATGCAATGACCATTCCCAAAGCCACAGAAAAGTCACTAACAGTCTCCTAGATATCTGAATATTGTGCTCACCTGTGCACACACACACACACACACACACACACACACACACACACACACACACACACACACACACGTTTGACCGTGTACAGTAATCATTTTCTTATTGATTGAAATTAGATATGCATATTCATTAACTATTATCTTTCCAGTTTTACGCTTAACTCGCAAAGAATTTAAAACTGAAAATGTTTAAACACAATATTTTCGGAATTACTTCAGCCTCCAGTAAAACAGTCCTGAACTTGTCTGCTCTGACCCACCTCATCATGTAAGAAAGTCTTTTTTAAATTAATTTGAAGGTACTTAGCTATGTTAGTTATTGCAAAGCAGTGTTTATAAAATGGCCTACATACTACATTAAATAATGTTTAGATCATTTGTGAAAATATGACTAGTACCTTTTGTTTAATAATTTCTACCCATAGTAAACATTTAGTTCCATCACTGCAGGTTAATTGATTCTCCCAAACTCATGCCATATTGAATGTTGGTGTGTGAGATGGGGAAGCAAAAACTCATCTCTGTCAGCCAATGGAGTTAGTAGATTTTTATTAATTCACATATCTATTTACTTGGTCCTGTTTTCTCTGTTTGTTTGTTTGTTTGTTTGGTTGGTTGAATAGTTGGTTGGTTGGTTTGTTATTTCAGTTTGGCTATCATCTTCTGCAAAACACTGAGCAGATATGAAAGACCACTATCTAATGTAATAAGACCACTCTAGTCATGATGGAACTATCATTTAAAATTTCTTCAGTAATCAAAAAAAAATGACAAGCTCTTATTCAATACGTTCTTTTATAAGTCACATTGTCACGTCTTTTTTTTTTTTCTTTTGGTATTTTTAACACATTTGTTAAATTGTCACTTATGACATAAACATGCATACATCGATAGAAAAGGAATTAAAACATAGGTTCATAGGTATATATTAGGGTAACAACCACCAGGGTCCTTATAAGCCTAGCCATGCAACTGAAATATTACCCACAAATTTGATTTATATAGGTGGTGATTTACTTCCTGAGTGCATCTGTTATCAGAGACATAGGGGTCAAACCAGGAGCCAACTTTTGATTATCCAACCTCTGATTATCCATCCATTGGTCCAAGATGTACTTAAAAAAGAATAGGGAGGGACTCTACTCCACGTGGATGGGGAGCCTGTTCCAGAAAATGGGAATTCTCTGAGAAACATATCTGTCTGTCCAACATGTTCTATTTATGTCCCAAGCAAAATTTATCTCTTTTACTCTAGTAGTTAGATTTGCACTCTAACTTCTGTGGTACAGAGCCATACATATTAATGTCCTTCATTTCCATTAATTATAAATTAAATATGTGCAATTTTTTTCAGCAATTATCATTCATTCCAACAAGATCAATTCCTACCTTCCCTAAAACTCACTCATCCTCCTGAACATTATTCTGTATGTATTGTTATCACAAATTTAATTTTATTTCAATGTTACTTGTTCCTTCCCTTTTCTAAAGATTCCACTTCCAGATCTTTTACTTCATTTACAACATTCAGTACTTCCATTACAGTTCATTTAGATTTTGATTTCCATTTTCCAGTAATTGTATATTTGCCAGACAATGGCATTAAACTTAGTATGGTCTTACTATTTTAAGCTATTCTGATCCTTTGTGCCAACTCAAGAGAATCATTTCTTTAGTTGCAACCATTTACTTCCTCAACATTTCATCACTTTTAGTCAGTTTTCTCCCAGCCTAGTCATTGGAAGAGCTTCACTAAAATATGTATCTTATGATACTAATTCCCATAACAGCATTACATTAATTTTATTTTAATCTTCATCATGATTACGAAAATAAATCACATTGGTTTATGGTGAGCTTGCACTCCAACATCACAGTGCTTTCCTTGTGATGGAGTAAAGAACAGCACAGATAAGTGATGCATGACGTTATGGGAAAAATGAAGGACAGTAATGGCTAGTGAAGGCACTAACATGAAGAAGAAATCTGAACTGCAAAATATAGCTGTGGCTACAGCCCATGGACACATACAATATTATGTCTATGGTAGTATGTATTTTGAGTTTGAAAACATTTTATTTGTCACATTCCACTTTATATAATACAGACAACACCAAATGTCCTCTGACAACCTTTTATTGAAACCACATCTAAAACAATTGCATCATAACTTTATTATATATAACCTCATTTTCTTTGCATAGCATCAGCTGACCATCAATCATGGCAGCATACCACTGCTCACCGAATAAGCAGCGTCCTCCAACAGCTCACTTATTCTAATGAAACAGGCAGCGCCCAACTGCTCACCTTCATCTCAAGTCCTCACTTCCATCTCAACACCAGGTGCAAGCAGCATTCCACCACTCACTTCCTTAGTCCAAAATGAACACCAGAGGGGGAATAGAAGAGGGACAAGCCTGCTCCTCTTCTCCGGCTACACATCCCTCCCAAGTAAACCATTGCAATAACTCATGAACCATGGGCAGGCTAGGTGGGTAATAAAATCATGCTTAAATGTGACCTCCAACAGATTCCTAGCACTCAAAATACCCTAAGTCCCACCCGTTGTTTACT
This sequence comes from Protopterus annectens, assembly GCF_019279795.1. NCBI lineage: Eukaryota > Metazoa > Chordata > Ceratodontiformes > Protopteridae > Protopterus > Protopterus annectens. The sequence continues at coordinate 1,894,153,289 of NC_056728.1, read as the reverse complement.
TCATGTCGTCACTCCATCCCTCCATAAATTAAACCTACTTTGTCCTACCCCATCTGTAGAGCTTACTCTGCCTATCAAATCTGAACACACCAACCCTCCCTTGCCTACTCCTCTACACCCTCCACTAAAGATCTCCCATGACAAATTTGTCTGTTCCAAACATTATTGGCAAACAGGAAGAGAATGCAACATCTGCTGTCACACATATATCTGTGGAAATCAATTGGCTTCCTGGTGAATGTGTAATAACTGAAAGAGATGGAGAGGAGCCTGCAGCAGCCAAGACACACTACATAAGGAATAGTGTACGGGCTAAAATGTCAGAAGTGGGACTTTGGTATATTTATTTTCCTGCCATTGTTACCAGTATGAATAAATCAGAGCCAGTAATCTCAAGACAGGTAAATTAAGGCTTAACAGTACTCCGGAGACATATCCTCACTACATTCTATGTTAGTATACTACTCATAGTCAAGTAATGCAGTATCCTAACTGAACATGAAATGTAGTGTAGTCCTGCCAAAAGAACTATAAATATTCAAAATGACAAGCCATGCTATAACTCAACCTGGAAAGGAACACATTATATGACTTAATACTGCTCATGTGTTTTTTTTTTTTTTTAATATAGTGCCCTATATCCATTCACCTATCTGAAACATGTGTGACATCATAAATCCCATAAGCTATATGGAAATAGGGCACTGATAATTGTTTTAATATTCAAATATTGTATACTGCCGATAAGGTACTAAACATCTGCCCTAACATACCAAATAAGTTACCAGCTGTGAATTCAATTATGCATCCTGTTATGAACTGAAGCAGAGCACTGACTGAGTCCTTCCAATTCACTGTATTTCTGATGAATCATATTAATCCATCTTTTCAGTTTTGCTACATTATGATTCAAGTTTTCAGGCTTTCCAACAATGTGCATATATATTTCTTCATATCTTCTGTGACTCATTTGCTGTCTAAACTACTGAGCTTCCTTCTACTGAGAGACTTTTCCTTTCCTTTCCTTTCCTTTCCTTTGTTTTCCTTCCCTTCCCTTTCCTTTGATCAGCTTAAGAACAATCCAGCATTTCAGAATAGTATATCCACGTAATTAGTGATTATGCAACAACATTTTGGAAAAGAGTACTGCTGTGAACAGTCAGTGCAAAGTCCATAGCAAAATAATTAGTGATTGCCCAAGAAATTCTTACTAACCAAGAGCCCCCATTCATGTCTGTACTAATACATGAAATTTGCTAGTAATTTAAAATGAAAAAGCTGAGGGCAACTATATAATAAAGTCCAGTGGATGAGTTAGTTGAATGCTATAATGAGAATTTAAAGTCTATCTTGTCGAAATTTATAGGGATGTATCAGAAAGATGTGGACTAGCTGCTGTCATATGTTCTTTTTGCCATAAAAGGAGTACCTCAGTCTTCAACTAGTTTTATACCATCTTACTTGCTGAATTTTAGATATATACATAGTTTGCTAGAAATAGCACAACAAATATGGGATGATAAAAAAACTTCTTCCTTTAAAAGTGCAATAGGGCATTTTTTGTTAAATTATACTGTGTTATCTGTGATGAGAAAAACATTGAGAAGAGGAACAACAGAGATTATACAACAAATGGTGCTTGCTATTAAAAACATGACAGGTGATTGGACAGCTCAGTCAGCTTGTCCATTGTAAATCAAAATCAAGCATATTCAAATAGAAACAAGTCAGGATGGTTAACTGTTCTCCACTGGTCAGACTACTGAGATGTACTTAAAAGAAAAATAACACCATGCTTTATGGAGATGAAACAGGATTTCAGGAAAAATCGAGGATGTTCTGCAAAAGAGAGGTACAGCTACTGGCAGTATGTACCTGATTTGCCTCATATTTTTACAGTTTACAGTAAAACATCACCAGTGTCAAAAACAAGCACTTCCTGCAACATAACACCTGCTAAAGAAGTCAGAGTGGACTCAAAAGTAATGGCAAATAATTCAATAACTAAGTTGTTTTCTTCCATCGCTTCTGTACAATATAACAGAACTCCAGAGTCACACCAGTACAACACATTATAAATAATCTGCTACTTCTATCTCTGAAGTTCTTGTAATTCATATAAATAGTTAACAGAATAATATTTTTTCTTCAACAAACACTGACATATAACGAATATGAAAATCTAAACTCTATAATTTACTTCACAGCAGAAATCTTATGAGGAACAAGGCAAAAACATGAGACAAAGTTATGGATGTTCTGTAAAATCACAGATAGTTGAACAAGTATATTTTAACTGTCTAAGCTATGTAAAGTTTACAAAAACACATATTTTTCATCTATCTGATTTTGCTGCATGTCCTTGATTTTTCCTCATATTTTTTGTCTTATTCCCCATGACAGTAACAAACTTGGACCAAGTGCAGTAAATGCATTACATGCCCTAGAATACTACAAACTACCATTTGATTCCTTTTCTATAATAACTTTAAATTCAATTATTTTTATATAATAACATTGTTTTGAAAAGATAAGATTTTTTTCTTAAATAATGTCATTGTATAGTAGCAATAATCCACTCCTGAGTGTGTATAAGGCTTCCCCCTCATAATAAGACCACATCAACCATGGGTAAATCCTGTCTTATTTACACCCATTTGTGTATTATGTTTAAAACGTAAAACTGCAGGACTGTAATTTTACTTTTAATCAGTAACTAAATAGAAGTTTGTTGTAAAGTGAAAATACCATTTAGATATACCAGAAAAAGTAAAGTAAGTGAATTATAAGGAGAGACAGTTATATCAGTGTGGAGAAACCATGGAGAAAAACATCCATGAAGTGTCTGTATTAAGTATGTCTGCAGAAGTTAAGGTTCCCACAACATGTGCAGAAATGAAAATAGAGGAGATGCTACTGTGACCTGAAAAGCAGGGAAAAAATAATATTTACTCAGAAAAAAGGAATTATCAGGGCTGTCTGATGACAGCAGCTTAACATAACATGTAAATTGTAGAGTGATAGAAAATATTCTTAAAACCATATCAATTACTGGAGCACTAAAACTAAGTACATAGAAGAGAAATGTCAAGCCTTCTTAAAGTTGTTTATCTATAAATATGACTTTTTTAATTCTCAGTGCTGACTCCATTCACTTTTCTGTTAGTCACAAAACTCCTTAAGAATCTATATGTGTGGTTGTATAGGGGTGTTGTTTTCCCTCCCTGTATCTCCATAAGAATGTCCTAACTCTAGCACTAATCCTAACCCCTGTCCAAATCCAAAACATAGACATTATATTCGTAAAACCCCTTCTTAACAGTACCACTACCCAAGACAAAAGGACACAGAAAACACACAACACCAAACATGCACAACACTGAATCTATCTCCTTACCTGATTCCTTACTCTAACCCTAACCCGCTAACACACACACCTACATCATCTGCTATAACAAAACCGTGCAGATTTTCAAAAACACCACATTTTCATTCAAGCATTCATTTTTCTACACAGTCCTAATTATCTATACCATATAAAATTTTAATTCAGCATATATGATTCACACAGTTAAGCATTCACTCAGTTGTATTTTCTGTTTTATTTTTCTTTTTTAAACACCAAATGAAATGACTACTTGACCTTGTAAGCTGCAACCATAAACTAGTGAGATTACATCCTGGTTCAGTGCTACTATAGCATGAGCCCAGCATTAACAAATGTTAGAAGAGTGCTTAACCATTGTAACGCACACCCTATGCTGTTAAAGTCACATCTGGTGATATAGCACCACTGAAGAGAATATTACTCATCTGATATCTTAGCATAAATAACTTAACCAGAATATGAAGAGGGTTAATGTGAACTCCATTTCTGCTTGCTGTTTACACAGTACACTCATACCAAACATATTTGGGAATCAGCTGCTTCCCTCACACAGGGATTACATAAAGACATGTAGCGGTTCACAACATCACCAGCTTTCAAAGCTGACAGAAAACTTTAATTTTTTTTTTTACAGTAAAATTTAGTAAATAGTTGTAAATGGAGCAGATAAATCTCTCTGCACTGCTGCAAAGAATTATAATTGGATCTCCGATCTTAACTGAATAGTATGTGTTCTTGACATGGATGTCAAGATTCACCACTCAACCTTGGCTGTCGAGGTGAATTTTTTGGCATCAAGGTTTTGAATAAGAAATACCCAAATTATAATTAGTGAACCTATCATAATTAAACACAGACACACAAACATACATATACATATATGTATGTATATATATATATATATATATATAAATTACACTAATGCGTGAATATATCTGTCTATCTATATATACATATATATATATATATATATATATATATATATATATATATACGTGTGTGTGTGTGTGTGTGTGTGTGTGTGTAGTCTGTCTCTTTCTCTCTCTCTCTTTATATATATATATATATATATATATATCTATATATACATATCTATATATACATATATATATATATCTATATATATATATATATCTGTATATATATATCTCTATATATGTATATCTATATATATATATTTATGGGTTACATACACTAGATCGAATTTTCACTAATTTGAAATAGTGTGTGGAATGCTCACTGCAGCGAAAGTGCACTTAATCGAAAGTGCACTTATGCGAAGTTCAGTACAATGAAAGGGTGTTGTACTGAACTTCTGTGCAGTACTCACAGACCTTAGGGTTAGGGCACGGGTCATAGTAAGGGGATAGCCCATAGGGTAATCCCCTTACTATGACCCGTGCCCTAACCCTAAGGTCCGTGAGGACTGTAGCACATTGAAGGACATAGCAATGTCCTCCACTATGGTACGATAGTCACAAACCTTAAGGTTAGGGCATGGGTTAGGGTAAGGGGATAGCTTTACTAACTATCCCCTTACCCTATAAACAAAAAAGTCCAGGTGAGGCAAATGAGAGGCAGATGAGAGGCAACAGAGCACCACAACAATAGCGTATACTTGTTTATTATCCGCTTTCGTTCAACACTTCATCAGAATAAAATACAAGTACCAAACCCTTCATTTATATACCAAAAAGTCACATGATTAATTAAACAATTAAAAAACTTTCATTTAGCTTGACATAATAAAAAAATGTATAATTATACCTAACTAACTCATTTGTTAAACAAATAAACATTAATAATTTGTTTAGTTAAAATGAGAATAAATAAAATTACCAGTTTTATTAATATCCAACCTACGCTGTTTTAAGAAACATTTTATATTAATTGTTTCGTTGAGACCAGGAGCAATATCCGATTTCAGTTTAATTTGCCAGTGTACCTCCCTCTGTAACAGATAGTTTTTAAAATCACCGTCCCTCATATCTTTATGACCCACTTCAAGAATAGAAAATAAAAATTTTTTGAAAGATGGACAAATCAATGAATGTTTAAATAAGGCATTCTTCCCGTCCTTGGATTTAATAGAATAAAGATGTTCCCTAATTCTAATTTTTAGCTCCCTGGTGGTCATTCCAATATAGAATGAAGAACAAGTTAAACATTGTGCAATGTAAATCACCCCACTTGTATTGCAATTTACGTATCCAGGCACCTCCAGGGTCCTACCGAAATTACTCACTGAAATGTGGGGACCAGTTAAAATAAACCGACAAATATTACATTGATTGCACATATGCATGCCACGTTTATGGGACTCAAAATGAGGAGCCTCATTTCCTTGAAATTCCAAAATTCGTTTCAAGTTAAACCCATTTTTCTGAACAAAGATGGGTTTTTCACCTAAAACATTAAAAATGTCCTTGTTACCTTTAATAATGCCCCAATTTTTCTGAATAATATTTTGAATATCCCTACAATCAGAGCTCGTTTCCAGTGAGCAAATAAGATTAGCATTCAATTTATTTACCTGATTGTTTTTGGGGGAAAAATCCCCTTTATCTTTTTCAAGGTTTAATAGAGGAAAATATTTATTTTTTCTCTGGGACAAAACATTATCCTTAGCATTATTCAAAATAACTGGATCATAACCCCTTTTGATGAATAATGAACAAATAAAATTAAATTCCTTGGACAAGTCCGCTTCCTTAGAGGTCATGCGGCTTGCCCGAATAAATTGTCCCCTAGGGATATTGTTAATTGTATGCCTAGGGTGCCCACTTTTATAATGTAAATATCCATTATTAAAAGTTTTCTTACGGAAAATGTTACTGTGAAGCCTATTTTCATCAAAGTCCCATTTTAATGAAATATCCAAGAAATTAATATTAAACCCCTTGGTACCTGTAGTGAATTTTAAATAGTCAGAGAACATATTAATGTCCGTCAAAAATTCATCTACAGTACTAATGTCACCTTC
>NC_056728.1:1894054418-1894141918 GCF_019279795.1 Protopterus annectens | reverse complement strand
TGAGTTTTTCAATGATACCCGAGTGAGGTATTGTATCAAAAGCCTTCGCCAGGTCTAGGTAGGCTGTATGGACTGCCTTTCCTCGTCAATGGCCTTGGTGACTGTTTCGAAAAAGTCAACCAAGTTTAGAAGGCATGATCTGCCTTTGACAAAGCCAAACTGGGTTGGATCCAAAGTCTGCAAGTTCCCTATGTCTTTATTTATGAGATCCATTATGATCCTCTCCATGGCTTTGCAGATAAGGCTTGTCAAGTTAATGGGACGGTAATTTCCAGGGTCGGTGGAGGCACCGCCTTTGTGGAGTGGGACCACAGTCGCCAGCGCCACTCCTGGGTAATGATCCGGAGGTGAGACTAAGATTAAACAGCTGTCCTAACTGTGGGTTTAATTCCTCGTTGAGTTCATGGAGCACACAGCCGGGACACCATCAGGTCCCATGGATGCTGTGTTCTTTGCCTTGGAGAGAGCAATTCTCACCTGGGCGTTAGAGATGTTTGGGGGGCTACAATCATTTGGTATAGATATCTCTCCTTTAGGGGAGGGAGAAGTTTGCACTGAACCTTTCAGCCAGTATGTTGGCAATGTCTGTAGGATCAGTAATCTTCACATCATTTTGAACTAATTCTGAGCATATCTGGGAGTTTCCTCCTAGGTTTCTGACATAGCTAAAGAATGCCTTATGGTTGTCTTTAGAGTCCTTAGCTATTTTTTCTCAAAATTAGCTTTGGATGATTTTATGAGAGCTCTTAGCTTTTTACTTATAGTGATCAGCGGTGTCTTACCTTTTAAGGATTTTGCTCTATCTTGTAGTAGCTTTCTCCTTTTGTTGTAGAGTTTGTTTATGGCTGGGGTCCACCAGACTGGACGCTTGCCTTTGGTACAAAGAGTCTTTGTTTTGCTTGGGATTGCCTGATCCATGCAGCCCTGCAGGTGCTGGTAGAAAGCATTTGTAAGTGATTCAGTGGTTTGAGTAATGTACTACTGGATTATTTACTAAGTATGAATTTCATAAAGGGTAGCAGGAGTTTCTTAGGTCATGATTACAGAGAGGAATAAGAATTTAACTTTTCAAGGGATGATAAGAAATAGTGTTGTCGGTAAGTAGAATTTTAGTACATAGGATGATCACAGAGTAAGGAATGTATAATTGAGAACAAAGAGCTATCAAATCATTATATGGTAACTATGAATCGGGTTACATAGACAGAAGCTGAGGCAAAATGGACTGTGAAAAAATGAATAAAATTATTACAGTGAATGGTTCTACAGAGAATAAAAGAATATGAGGGAGAACTGGAATGTTTCAGAAATAAAGGTAGTATGGAGCAGAAGGGTACTAGTGCACATATGGAAAACATAAATAGTGAAAGATTGCTACTTCATACATGGGAAAAAGTTAAGAAATTTGCAAAGCTTATGCTTGAGTTGTTTTGACAGGCAATATAATTAAAATTTCTAGAGGGATGATGCAGACAGTTCTGAAGGTGAGATTTTGCAATCTGTCAGACTTTTCAAGGCATCATTCTTTTCTGTAGAGGATTTGTTCAATGATGGTGAGATATGATTGCAAGAGCACATTTATAGTCTATGTTGCAACTTTGAGTTGTTAGGCTTTCTATATAGTAAAGACTACTATCAAGCTCTCGAAGAACAAGGTTTCACTATTAAAAAGATCAAAAATAATACAACAAGTGAATACATGCATAAACCTACAAAGGAAGTAACTAGTCTCAATGAAGAAATCCCTCACTTAAACCTTGTGTTCCACTGAAAAGAAGTTTTGACGTGTGAAAATATATAACCTGAGTAAAATTCAAACATTCTTTCAAGCTAAACATAAAACTCCAGAAACTAAACATTCTGAGCAGCAGGTAAGTACTGAGGAAACAAAACTTATAGCTAAGAAAGACTGCAAAGTTGTAGACAAAATAAGACCTTCTCAGAGTCCTAAAGCCATTTCTGTTTATATAAAACAGAATATTTGTATGGGACCACTGCTTACAATAAATAAGGAAGGCAGTAAAAATGTATTTAAAGTTTGTCCAGAAAGAGCAATCCAGCAATCCAGACAAGAAAAGGAATGTGAGAGGCTGATGTTAACTCACACTGACAAAGAAAAAAAGACAAAGGAGAAGGTGGTGTACAATATAAGCAGCATAATATGTGTTCAGTTTGATTATTTAATACTGTGTATTTGTATGTATGAAGCCTCCGCTGAAAATGGGCCTCATACCCAGTCAGACATTACCCAGTAAACAAACAAAATAATTAATAACTAATAAATAACCTTGCAAAGATCTTTAATGACAGCTATTTAACATTTAATGAATGCCCTTACAAGTAATATTGTTTTGTCGCTGCTTTTGTAATTCTTAACAAACCAAACTAGGATTTATTTTAGACTCATAAAATGCAGTCCTCATTAATAAATATATAATTACTTTGATTTAAGAGCTTTACATTCTTTGTTGATAATTTGTGGATTTTTTTTTTCTCAGAGAAGAATAGTTCATAGGCTCATAGGTTCACAGGTGTGTACTAGGCTAATGGCCCTGGAGCCTTTACAAGCCTAGCCAATAGAAGCACCCTGGCATCATGCCGCCCGGCGCTAGTTCCCAGTGCCTCTATCAAGTAGAGCCACTGCAGTGATCCGCTGGGTGAACTTATTATTTCCCATCCATTCATCAAGATTTCTCTTGAAGAGGGCCAGTGAGGTGCTCTGCTTGACATGTATGGGAAGTCTATTCCATAGCATGTGCAGTCTCTTGGTTATGATCCTGTCCCTCCAGCATGTTCTGTTGATTGTGGTAATGAGGCTGAGGTCTCTGGAGCGTGTGGTGTGGAGGGATTGGGATTTCTTTAGATGTAGCATTTCTAACAGAGCTGGGTCAGACATGGCTTTGTAAGTCAAGCAGAGATCACCTCTTAGTAGATGATATGAGACAGAGAATAGCTGGAGTTTTTTGAGTCTGTCCATGTAGGACATGTGTTTAAGGCCTAGGATCCTCTTTGTGAGGTACTTTTGTGGCCTTTCCAACTGTTGAATGTGTCTAGTGAGGTACATGCCAAATAGAGCATTATACTTGCTGATTGGTCTAATGAGGGAAGAGTAGAGAGAGATGATGACCTCTTTCTTCCTGGATGTAAAACCCTTGGTAATCAGAACACAGAAGGACTTCCTGACAAAAGTGGCAATGTGGTGGTCGAAGGAGAGGTTGCTCTCAACCTGTGTCCCCAGATCTCTTATAACACCTTCAGTGTTCAGTGGGCTCCCATTGATGTAGTAATTAGTGGAAAATGAGTTTTTGCCAAAGAGGATGATGACCCATTTTTGGGCATTAAGCTTAAGGCCATGGTTTTGACACCAGTTATTGGTCTCAGTGAGGCCTTTCTGTAGGATGTCTGCATCACTTGTGGAGTTAATAATGGCTCCAAGCTTGCAGTCATCTGCGAACTTGGTCAGCCAGAGTCCCTCCATGTTGGTCTGAGAAGTAGATGCCAAACAGGAGAGGACCCAGGACCAATCCCTGCGGGACTCCACTCATGACTGGTCAGCAGTCTGACTTGGAGACCGCAACTTTAATACTGTGGGTTCTATCTGTGAAACAGTTTGCAACCCACCTAGTGTTATAGGGGTTGATGCCTAGTTTGGTGAGTTTATCAATAATTCCTGAGTGGGTAGTGGTATCAAAGGCCTTGGCCGGATCGAGGTAGGCTGTATGAACTTCCTTACCTTCATCCACAGCCCTGGTGACTGACTCAAAGAAATCAACCAGGTTGAGCAGGCATGATCTACCTTTCACAAAACCAAATTGCGTGACATCTAGAATTTGGAGATTCCCTATATCCTTGTTAATTAGGTCTGTGATGATGCGCTCCATAACCTTACATATATGAGACTTGTCAGGCTAATGGGGCAATAATTCCCAGGGTCTGTAGTTGATCCCCCTTTATGGAGATGGATGACTGTAGCAGTGATCCATTTGGTAAGGACAAAGCCTGAGGTGAGGCTATGATTGAACAGGGCACACAGATGTGATGCTAGTTCACTTTGTAGTTTATGTAGAACACATCCACGGATATTGTCAGGTCCCATGAAAGCTGTAATGTGAGAGTGTTCAATCTTGCCGTTTGTTCTTACACCTGGGTTCGGAGCTGATCCTCGGCTCCGTGTCGGCCGCTTGGAAAAGCTCTGCATCGAGAAGAAGCTCGAGACCAACCTATCTCCCACAATTCCCCTCTGCCTTTACCTCAGATCTAGTTTGCCGCTGCAACGTTCGCATAATTTTTGATGAGCTTGGACCACCTGACAGCTAAGATTACTTTTATCTAACATTTTTAGATAATTTTTTCTTCTAGTTTACCTTTAAGTTTTATGTGTGTGTGTGTGTGTGTGTGTGTAGTGATCTTTCTATATATATATATATATATATATATATATATATATATATATATATATATATATATATATATATATATATATAATAAGTTAGTTCCCTTGGGGCCTACCCCACCCTCTAAACTTATAAGACTTATAGAACTTTTATAAGTTATAAAACTTCTACTGGATTTGACATATTACCGGATTTGACTAATTTACTGGCTTTGACTTTATTGTTTGTACTGCCTGTCCAAGACTGTGTGCTATATAGTTTTACTGATTTTGACTTACTGTTATTATGTCTGAAAAAGCTAAGTCAGGCTTCAAACGGTGCCAATGTGGACAGAAAATGTCTGTCACAAACAACCATAGTTCCTGCGTCTACTGTCTTGGCCCTCTCCATCTGCAAGAAGACTGCTCCATTTGTCATTCTTTCAATGGAAGGGTCATGACAGATAGACGCAGGAAACTCATGGATAGAGGCCTTTTGAAGCCTGCTTTCCAAGAGGCTTTGGATGCATCGGACCAGACATCTAAATCCTTGAAGGAATCGAAGACGTCGGAGCCCATGTCATCGGCTCCGAGCTCTTCAAAGTTCGCTCACCGGTTCCACAGACCTCGGGGCCGAGTATCGAACTTTTGTCTGTTACCGAGCCTCGAGTCTTGGAACCGGTGACAGAGCTCCCACCTCCTGTGCTCTTGAGGTCGGCTCCATCTTCGATTCCTTCGACGCGTTCTTCTAGGCCCCTCTCCGACACCGATGTAGACCGCGTGATGCAGAAATTAATGGAGAATACGGCCTTGTCCAAACTCATCTCAGTCTCTTCCCGGTTGGTGTCGAGACTCGAAGGCCTTCCCTTATCTCCATCTGTTCCTCCTCTGAGACCTATTCAGTCCTCGGAGCCGGGAGAGGCTGATCTGATGATTGTGGAGCCCTCGGTGCCGGAACCGTCTTTTTCTCGGTCGGCACCGTTCACCTCGACTCCGACGGACCCTTTACCGGAGTCTCGGAGCCGATGATCCATCCTTGGTTTGAGGACCGAGAGTCGGACCGATGTTTTGGTTCTGACTCTCCCTCTCGGTGCCTCAACTCGGATCGACTCGGCTCCATCCTCGGGGTCGATACCCTCAGTCCCTGTCTCAGGGATCCCTTCGCTTTCTTCGGAATCGAGGGATTCCTCGACTCGGGACCCGGGGGCCTTCGACCTCATGAGGAAGGTGTTGTCGACTCAGACAACCACTTCTGCAGAAACAGCTTCTCCTTCCCATAATGGTCCGTTATCCTCCTCTGCACCCATGGCTACATCAGAGCATTGAGCACCGGTGTCTCAGCTGCCCCCAGAGGGAGCCCCCTCTTCCTCAGAGTCTTCATCGGATGTCCCCCCCGAGGAAGTTCCAAGGAAAAGGTTGTGTAAGAGGAGACACTTGGATTTTCCACAAGAATCCTTGACATCGGACACTGACATAGATGACTCAGAAGGGTCCCCGAAATCACCCTCAGAGGATGTCTCCTTTTCTGACATCCTGGAGATCCTAAAACAGAGAGGTGATTGGCAAGCCCTACCCCCTTCTGAGGATGAGTCAGTCTTGCTGAAGGCATTCGGTGCTCGCCCTTCTTCCTCCTGGGTCACTCCACCCTTCGATGAGTTGATGGAATTGATTGCTCGAAGGGCGTGGGAGACACCTGACACAGTGGAGCCAGTCCCTAGAAAGCCTAATAAATATATTACTGCCCCTCAAGATAAGACTTATCTCACAAAAGGAGTTCCAGTGGATGCTATGGTGGTGGCAGCGGCCACTAAAAACGAGATGTCTGAATCTTCCTCATCTGTCCATCCGCCTAACAGAGATTCTAGGACTATGGACAAGTATGGGAAGCGCATTTTTAGTTCAGCGGCTTTTTCCATGCGATCGCTGAACTATTTGACCCATTTCCCACAGTTACAGAGGGATCTAATCAGAGAGTTGGGAGATACCCTCCAGGGTACTACAGATGCTGCTGTCTCAGAGAAAGTTACAGCACAACTCAATACCCTTACTTCTATTGTGAACTCATCCATGGGGCTCATTTCATATGCAGCCGAAGGATCGAGTAGAGCTGCGGCTTCAGCGATTGCTCTTTGTAGACAATCCTGGATGTGCTTATGTTCCTTTGTGGAAGCCTTCAAGTCTTCCTTTACTAACGCCCCATTTGACGGTGCCACTCTCTTTGGCCCTAAAGTAAAGGAGACCCTTACCCGGTGTGAGCAAGAGGGAAAGACTCTGTCTGCTGTCGGAGTCCGTTTTTCTACCCCATCCAGACCGTACCCCAAAGGGCAACGTGGTGGTAAAATGTGGTTTCGAAAACCCCAAGGCTCTTTCCCAGGCACACAGGGTGATGCCCCCTCTAGAGGCAGAGGAGGGGGCAGAGGTGGAAGACGTCACCCAGGCGGCAGAGGGTGTCCGCAAAACCAAGGTGACAGGGATACACTCCCTGGGAAACCTTTCCAGCACTCCTGAGAGGAGGCCCAACTGTCCTGCTCTGGAGGCAGTCAGGGGTTGCTTAGCTTTATACCCTCAGGCCTGGCAAAGTATAACATCAGACAATTTGGTAAAAAGCATTGTTACCAGAGGTTACAAAATTCTGTTCCTATTACACCCATTTCTGCAGAAAAGACTCCCAAATGTACCGCCCCATCTGCGAGACCCTGCAGCTATAGAAATTTCAAAGCTGCTAGAAAAAAGAGTCATCCAACCAGTCCCAGCGGACCAAAGAGGATTCAGAACTTACTCAAGGTTCTTTTTAGTTCCAAAAAAGACGGGACTGAAGGCCAGTTCTGGACCTAAGCAAACTCAATACCATCGTCAAGAAAGAAAAGTTCCGGATGGTCACGCTTCAATCGATCCTTCCATTCTTATAGAAGGACGACTGGATGTGCTCAATAGATCTAAAGGACGCGTACTACCACATCAAAATGGCCAGGGCATCCAGGGATCACTTGCGCTTCCGGCTGGGAGCCAGTCACTTTCAGTTTTGAGCCCTGCCCTTTGGTCTGACCTCAGCCCCCAGGGTTTTCACCAAATGTATGGCAATGGTAGCGTCTCACTTGAGACGCCTAGGATTCCAGGTGTTTCCGTATCTGGACGACTGGCTCCTTACTGCCACCACCGAGCGTCAACTGATTCAGGCCAGGGATTACACTCTAGAACTCTGTGTTCATCTCGGAATTTCCGTAAATTTCGAAAAATCTGTATTACAGCCATCACAGCATATCTCATTCATAGGAGCAGAACTGGATACGCGTTGCTTGATTCTAAGGCTTCCTCCAGAAAGAATAGCCTCTCTACAAAATCATATATCTCTTCTCCTGTTGGCAAAAAAATCCCCAGCAAAGCTGGTTCTGAAAGTTTTGGGTCTCATGGCAGCTTCCCTCATTGCAATACCCTTGGGAAGGCTGCACATGAGAATTCTTCAATGGCTGCTATTTGCACAATGGTCGTTCCAACAATTACCCCTGACACACGAAATTCACATCACGAACATCTGCAAGTCACACCTGTCTTGGTGGCTTCAGACTTGCAATCTCTCCAGCGGCCGACCATTTGTACTACCCACGCTGACAGCTACGGTGACCACGGACGCTTCCCTGATAGGGTGGGGGGGGCATCTTTCAGGGATAGACAGTCCAAGGCGAATAGACCAAATTGGAGTACAATCTGCACATCAATTTTCTAGAGCTGAGGGCAGTGTTTCTAGCGTTGCAACACTTTTCTCCCCTTCTACCTCTAGGGACCATTGCAGTTCAGTCAGACAACATGTTCGTAGTCTGGTACATAAACAAACAAGGGGGAACCAAGTCTTATCAACTATGCAGAGAGGCCATGAGAATTTGGCAATGGGCAGAGTCCACGGGTCGCTTTCTGCTAGCAATGCATATCCTGGGGTTATCCAATGTCATAGCGGACAGGTTGAGCAGAGCCATCCTGTTACCTGACGAGTGGTCCCTCAAACGAACAGTTGCGGACAAGATATTTTGCAAGTGGGGCCAGCCTTGCTGCGATCTGTTTGCGTCTCCAATGAATGCCAAATGCAGAAGCTACTTTGCCCTATTACCCCTTCCAGGGAAAGTCCCCAGGGATGCTCTGATTCACGATTGGCCCCCGGGCCTCCTGTATGCCTTCCCTCCTATTCCTCTGATTGCAAACTTTCTACAGAAAGCCAACAACCTGGAGAGGACAATAATCCTCATTGCCCCATTCTGGCCTTGTCAAATTTGGTTTCCCTTTCTTTGAGCACACCAAATTCGGGAACCCTGGATCCTGGACCCAGAGCCGGACCTACTGACCCACTCGTCAGGGGCTCCCCACCCGTCGCTTCTCTCCCTCAGACTAGCAGCTTGGCTGCTCCGCTTCCCTTCTTAGCCAGGTCTGATCTTCTTTCCCCTGCGGTTCAAAATATTCTAGTGGCTTCTCATAAGGCTTCCACTACAAAAATCTACTCTAGTAAGTGGAAGCGTTTTGTACACTGGGCAACTACACAACATTTGGATCCCGTAATAGCCCCACTGAACAGAGTCTTGGAGTTTCTATCCATACTATTTCACCAAGGAGCTTCTCCTTCCACTTTGAGAGTTCAGTTGGCTGCCATTTCAAACTTTCATGTGGGAGAAAATGGGGCGCCTATTATGGCTCATAGACTTTGTAAGGCCTTTCTAAAAGGGTCTTTCCATATCAGGCCACCAGTCAGAATTCCTACACCACCATGGAATTTGAACCTTCTATTATCACAGCTAATGCTACCACCCTTTGAACTAGCCTCTTCCTGTTCTTTGAAGTTTTTGTCATGGAAAACCCTTTTTCTGGTAGCTATCACATCAGCCAGGCGGGTATCGGAACTTCAAGCTCTCTCCGTTAA
Source organism: Protopterus annectens (assembly GCF_019279795.1). Classification (NCBI taxonomy): domain Eukaryota; kingdom Metazoa; phylum Chordata; order Ceratodontiformes; family Protopteridae; genus Protopterus; species Protopterus annectens. Next base: position 1,894,132,643 of record NC_056728.1, on the reverse strand, counting down.
ACACCCATATTTGATCTTTCACCCTGATAGGGTATCTCTTCGCACTAATCCCTCCTTTCTTCCCAAAGTTTGCTCCGTCAATAACATTAATCAGTCCATTGAGCTCCCCACATTTTTCAAGAACCATTCCAATAAGTTGGAATATATGTTACACAAGTTGGATGTTCATAGACAACTCAGATTTTACTTGGATAGAACAAAGGATCACAGAAAAACAGATCAGCTCTTTATAGCCTTTGCGGACAGCAGAAAGGGCATGACAGTTAAAATGAACCCTTTCCAAATGGCTATCCAATTGTATTGTTTTTGTTTATACTGCTTCTGAGCAGAGTTTACCTATCAAGCCCAAAGGACATTCTACTAGATCAATATCTACATCCCTGGCTCATGCGGCCCGCCTACCATTAGAGACTATTTGTGTGGCTGCCACTTGGTCTAAACCACATACATTCATTACTCATTACAAAGTGGATAGGGTTTCCAGGGACAGGGCAACCTTTGGTTCCACTGTGCTCAGGAACGTTCTTCCGTGAGTTTCTCAGGATCACGGAGCTAGGGACGCTACCCAGGTGTAAGAACAAACAGCGAGATTGAACACTCTCACATATAGAAGTTATGTCCTTACCATAATGTTCCATGTGGAGTGTTCATCTCGCCTTTGTTCTTACATTCCCACCCTCCCACCCTCAGGAAGAACGTCCAGTTTAGGTGTCTGGTTTGGTTCTCCCGCTTCTGTTTCTCTCTGTTGTTACGGCTGTTTTTCAGCTATGCTTTAGCATGTGTGTTGTATGTTCACTCCCGTTGGGTTCTGGTTTGTTTGCAAACTAGATCTGAGGTAAAGGCAGAGGGGAATTGTGGGAGATAGGTTGGTCTCGAGCTTCTTCTCGATGCAGAGCTTTGCCAAGCGGCCGACACGGAGCCGAGGATCGGCTCCGAACCCAGGTGTAAGAACAAAGGCGAGATGAACACTCCACATGGAACATTATGGTAAGGACATAACTTCTATTTCTTGACCTCAGACAAAGCAGTGTTAACCTGTGCTGCAGTAATGCTGGGTGCCTGGCATTCTTCCAATTTTGTAATTTGTCCTTTAGGGGGGGAGAGAGGGGTAGAGTTGGCACTGAATCTTTCAGCCAGTATGTTGGCAATATCTGTTGGCTCAGTATAGGAGGTACCATTTTGCAGTATTTCAGAACAAACCTGGGTATTGCTCTGGAGATTCTTGATATAACTATAGAAGGCTTTGTGGTTGTTTTTAATGTCTGCTGCAATTCTGCCTTCATAGCTGGCATTAGAGGTTTTGATGAGGAATCTCAACTTTTTATTGAGGCTAATAAGGAAGTTTTGCAGTCTTGGGACTTCACCTTTTTCTGCAACAGTTTCTTCCTTCTGTTGTAGAGTTTATTAAAGGCAGGAGACCACCAAATTGGCTTCTTTTTTTTTTTTTGAGGAGAACGTCTTCCTCCTGTTGGGTATGGCTAATTCCATGCATTTATGTATGTGTTCGTACAGTGCATTGGTGTACGATTTGGCAGTCATGCATCTGTTTTCCATTGACATGGGTGCTGTGAAGTTAGCCATCTCTGATTTTAGGAGCCCAAAGTCAGCTTTGGAGAAGTTTTTCATGGTGGTTACCTTTGTGGGGGTGTGGGTGAGATGTGGATTTCCATGGTGATTAGTTTGTGGTTGGATCTAACCAGGGAGGAATTGACTACTGGTGTAGAGCAATGGTTGCCCATGTTAGTAATAACCAGGTCAAGGATTTTGCTTCCTCTAGTGGGGGTAAGAATGCTCTGGTCCAGGGCATTGGAATTGATGATTTCCAGGAAGCGTTGGGCCAGTGTATTGGTGCATGAGTAATTTTCCCAGTTGATGGAGGGGTAGTTGAAGTTAACTATTATGAGAGTGTTGGGTTGGACCCTAATAGTTTCCAGGGTGCTTAGGAATGTGGAGTGAGAGTCTTAGGACATGGTTGGGGACCTATAGCAGGCTATAACCTGAATTGCCATCTTACCCAATGTTAGTTGTACCTGAAGTATCTCAGATGCATTATGCTGGGCCACTAGTTTGGAGATGTGCATATCCTTTATGGATATGGAGACACCACCACCTTTGGAGCTTTGGTCCATGCTCTGGGGCTGAAAGGTGTGGAATGAGTTATAGCCTGGTAGTGGAGGGGTGCTTTCTGCTGCTTTAAACCAGGTGCCCATTACAGCTCAAATGTTGATGTTCTCCATTTTGAGTGAGAACAGATATTCTTAAAATTAGTAAAATGGAATGAATAAAGTAAAGTAATTTTACCACAAAGTTTTTTTTTAAATGGTAGCATTGGTTGTCTGGTAGAACCCATGCAGTTAGTATCAGTGGTATTTGTTGCTGACAGAAGTCACCGGTGGTGTCGCAAGTTTTCTGTCTTGGCTTCCCTCTTTCTTGGTATCTACTTTGCTGATGTAAAAGCCAATGTGAAGGGATTGTGGCTAACAAAGCTTGCTGATGATTGTAAACTGGAAATGGATGTAAAATCACATTCTAAAGCTGAGATTTTCCAGCAAGGGCTGAAGCAATCTAATGTTTGCTGTGTTAATCATGTTATAATGCTGAAAAATATGGTATAGTTTACTTTGTAAGTCTATCATCTCCATTGCATACATTCCATTTATAATGCAGACCGGTATCAGAGACGTAAGTTCTAATTTTGAAAATGAGTACTCCTTTGGCCACCATGTTCTGTTTAAACAACCTTCATTCTTGAACAGATTATCCTTTGAGGTATCTCCTCAGGGTCCATGGAATTATATAGTTATTCCCAATATTTACTTCACTCATTATGTGAAACATTCAGTATAATACAACTTATATCGTGTAACTTTCTCTGCTCTTAAACTGACTTAAGAGACACCAATGTTTCTTCAGTGAAAAGATCTCAAAACATTGTAACCTTAGCTAAACTGATAGACTAAAAGCCGTATCTTTCTACTCACTCTCATAAGTTACTAGTCATGCAGTCTAGGAGCTGATTAAGGAATTTTGGCTAAATTTTCATTTGCCCAAAAGCACTAATGGGTTCAGTGATTTCTCAAGGTTACACAGCAGGCAAACAAAGGCTGAGGACATCAAACCCTGTAAAGTTTTAAAAGTGGGTGATATTGGCTTAAACTTCCACTCTATAACTCTACACTGTTTGAGTTGCTTAAACTTAATATAATCAGTGGAAAAGTAAACACCTGGATTGAAGAACTAAACCCACACTGTTACAATAACAACACTAGCTGCTATCCATGTACGCAACCTTGTGTGTTCCTTGCTTTTAAAATAAGTTACATTTATGTTAAAGCAGAGCACTTCTCAGGAAAACAACTCTAGGTGATTTGATGGTTGATGGGAAGCAATTGTCTGGGATATGTATGTAAATTTACAGAACAGTACACATTGTTAATATATTGGGTGTCATGACTACCCTTTTCAATGGTCTCCATGACCATAAGCTTAATATAAACCTATGAAACTATAGGTGAATATATTTGTTATGCAACCATTGAGTTTGTTATTTACCCCTGTGGTTTTATTTCTTAAACACATTTCCTTATTTTTATTAACTTAGCTGTAAGTTACTCAGGACAAATTATTTCCCCTATTAAAACAGTTCTGAAAGCCACCTCTGGATTTTTTGTGACATTGGATCTTTAACTCTGCTCTCTATTAACAGCCCAGAGTAAGTCTGCATTTCTGTAATATAGTTTGTCTGCTACGAATATAGATGAGCATTACAAATTATCATAGGTTCATAGGTAGATACTAGGCTATCTGCCCTAAGGCATTTATAAGCCTAGCTAGAGTGTATTTGGCTTCTGCCTCCCTATTAGATTGGCCTACTGTGCCTCTGTAAAGTAGGTCACAGAAGGTACCCTTTTAAGATTAGTTTACTGTGTCTCTGTCTAGCAGGGACACAGAAGAGATCCCAGGGGTGAGTTTGCGATTTCCATCCACGCGTCAAGATTTCACTTGAAGAGGGTGAGCGAGGGGCTATGTCTAACATGAAATGGGATTCTATTCCAGAGTGAGGGGAGCCTCTGGGAAATGAATCTGTCCCTCCAGCATGTCCTATTTATTTTTGTGCTGAGGTTTAGGTCCCTGGAGCGTGTAGCTCTAAGGGACTTGGATTTTTTGAGGTGGAGCATGTCCATTAATTCTGGGTTTGACATGGCTTTGTACATCAAGCATAGATCACCTCTGAGTAGGCGGTAAGCAACTGTGTAGAGCTGGAGTTTCTTTAGTCAAGCTGCATAGGACATCTGTTTGTAGCCCATGATCCTCTTGGTGAGGTACTTTTGGGGTCTCTCCAGTTGCTGCAGGTGTCGGGTAAGGTACATCCCAAAAGGGGCATTGTATTCAATTATGGGCCTGATGAGTGATGAGTAGAGGGGCACAATGACCTCTCTTGATCTAGATGCGAACCTTTTCGTGATAAGGTGGGCTATATAGAAGGTCTTTCTAACCACTTTGGCAACGTGATTATCAAAGGAGAGATTACTATCTACGTTGGTCCCCAAATCTCTAATTACTTCTTCTGTACTTAATGGATTACCACCTATGTGGTAATTTGTGGGCACCTTCTTTTTCCCAAAGGGGATGACTATGCACGTTTTAGCATTTAGCTTGAGACCGTGGCTCTGGCACCAAGCATCCGTCTCTGTGAGACCCTTTTGGAGGATGCTTGTGTCAGCTGGAGATTTGATTATGGCCCCCAGTTTGCAGTCATCTGCAAACATTGTCAGCCATAATCCCCCCATGTTAGCCTGAACCTCAGAGAAGTATATACCGAACAAGAGAGGTCCCAGAACTGAGCCCTGTGGGACGCCACTTGTAACTGGTTTGGATTCGGACATGGCACCTGTGATTCTGACCATGTGGGTTCTATCTCTGAGCCAGTTTGCAACCCATCTTGTGATATAGGGGTTGATATTTAAGCTGTTAAGCTTATTTATGATGCCCGAGTGGGGTATTGTGTCGAAGGCTTTTGCAAGGTCCAGGTAGGCTGTGTGGACTACCTTGCCCTCATCTATGACTTTGGTAACGGTTTCAAAGAAATCAACTAGGTTTAAGAGGCAAGATCTGCCCTTAACAAAGCCAAATTAGGTAGGGTCCATTGTCTGAAGGCTCCCAATGTCTTTGTTTATGAGTTCCATGATAATGCGCTCCATAGCTTTACAGACCAGACTAGTCAGGCGTATGGGGCGATAGTTTCCAGGGTCTGTTGTGGCACCACCTTTGTGGAGTGGGACCACTGTAGCAGTATGCCATTCTTTGGGTACATATCCTGCAGTAAGGCTAAGTTTGAACAGTGACTTAATGTGAGGGTTCAGTTCTTCTTGGAGCTCATGTAAGACACAGCCTGGGACACCGTCCGGTCCCATAGATGCTGTGTTTTTTGCTTTGGAGAAAGCAGCTTTCACCTGTGCATCTGTGATGTCAGGGAGGTTACATTCAGTTGGGATAGGCATTTGCTCCTTTGGGGGGGAGAAGTTTGTGCTGAATCTGTCTGCCAGGATGTTGGCTATGTCTGTAGGTTCAATATATTTTGTACCGTTATGCAACAATTCAGAGCATATGTGGGAGTTTCTGCCCATGTTCTTGACATAACTAAAGAAGGCCTTGTGATTATCTTTAGTGTCTAGGGCAATTTTTCTTTCGAAACTGGCCTTTGATGGTTTTATGAGGGATCGAAGTTTCTTGCTAATAATGATCAGAGATGCCTTCCCTTTTTGGGATTTTGCTCTGTCATGTAGTAGCTTCCTCCTTCTGTTGTATAGCTTATTTATGGCCGGGGTCCACCAGACCAGTCTCCTGTTTTTGGAGGAGTGAGTCTTGGTTTTATTTGGGATAGCACGATCCATGCATTCCTGCAGGTGCTCATAGAATGCATTTGTAAAGGATTCTGCGGATTGGGCTGTATTATCCTCTGGCCCAGGGGCTTTGAACGATTCCACCTCAGTCTTGAGAAGTGCAAAGTTGGCTTTTGAGAAATTCTTTACAGTGATTTCCTTGGCTGGGGGTGGGGACGGGATATGGATGACCAGGGAAATTTGTTTATGGTCTGATCTTACCAATAAGGGGTTTACCTCTGGTGTGGAACATAGAGTTCCCATGTTGATGATGACCAGGTCCAATATGTTGTTCCCTCTTGTGGGAGTGGTGACCAGTTGTTCCATTGCGTTAGAGTTTATAAATTCAAGGAACCGTTAGGCAAGGGTGTTTGGGGTTGAGTAGTTTTCCCAGTCAATGTTTGGGTAGTTGAAGTCACCCAATAACATAGTGTTTGGAGAGACCTTCATATTCTCCAGTGTTCTCAGGAATGCCAAGTCGGGTTCCTGTAATAGGGAGGGTTTTCTGTAGCAGGCTACAAACTGAAAGGCAGTTTTGCCCGCTGTTAGTTGCATATGGATAGTTTCCGATGCTTTGTGCAGTGCCACTAACCTGGAGGTGTAGGTATCTTTGATGAATATAGATACTCCCCCTCCTTTTGTGATTCAGTCCATTTTGGGGCTGAAACGCATGGTATGAGTTATAACCCAGTAGTGCTGAGGTGCGCTCAGGAGCCTTGAACCAGGTTTCTGTTACTGCACAGACATCGATTTTCTCCATACTGAGGAGAGCCTCGAGTGCGTGCATCTTGAGGTTTAGACTTCTGGCATTGAGTAGCATTACCTTTAGTTTTTTTATCCTTAGGTTGTCTAGGGAGGTGGGTTTGTCCTTTGAGCCTTGCCTAAAAAAGGCACTATGGGGGTGGCAAGAGCCTTGGCCAGTATACAAAAGACTAAGGGTGACAGGTGCAAGCCGTCCCTAGCGAAGCATCATGGCTTGTCAAGCATGTCATCCCAGACTGACAGACACTGGATCCCCTTTGAATGACACCAATACTTTAGCCAATTGTTGAAACTGATCATTTTTTCTTTATACTGTGGCATCATTCTTGGTGAGGGCAAGATGCTACTCAATGTCTGGGTCATACCAGCCTGGGCTACATGGTCAGAGAGCTCCTCTATGTCTCTTTTCATGTAATCCAGGGAGGTACGTCTCAGGTCATTCAAATTAATTATTTGAAAAAAAAGAAAGTTGGAAGAATTCTGCACTCTTATATGCTGATTATAGATAAGCTGAAAATACATATTTTCTCTGTTATGGTTTCTGCACATTTGATCAAAAATGTAAATTATTTTTGATTTGGAAATTTCATCATAAATGGATCATGGTGATTAAAGAAATGCATAGATTCTTAAGGGAGTCAATCACTTTGGGAGTTTATCTAATAACAGGCTGGAGTTAAATATAACTTCTTATTATTGCTCTCTAAAGCTAACCTAACCTTAGCTTGGATAAGTTATATCAAAATCTTGGTGTTATAACTACAGTAAAACTAATATGTTTAAGAAATATACTATCATTGATAAATAGTTTTGCTGTACAAGTAATTCAGATGTAATAGTACTGTAACACCACTTTTCTACCTAGTTTCCTGTCAAAAGAAATTAAAGTATATTAATACTTAAGTTTGAAGGATAAAGTTAAATGTAGGAGATACCATAATTAAAAAAAATGAGAAAATGTATCAATATCTTGAAATATATATATATATATATATATATATATATATATATATATATATATAATGTACAGCTGTGCATTAAGATACATGTCTGTGTTATACTGCAATGAGTAACTGAAGTAATTTTATCATCAGTTCTACATATACACCATTAAATGAAAAGCAATTTATTTGAGCAAACATCTTTTCCAAGCTGCAAGTTACGTATAAAAAAAAGGGAAAAAATTGGAAACATACATTGATGTTTTGTTTTTTTTCCATGTGTTTGGCCAGATTTCAAAGCTTAAGCACACCTTCCATGTACTCTGACTGCCAGGATCACAAAAAGCAGCTGCAATATAAAGAAAGAGTACCAAAAGGGTGAGAGCTTTTTAGCTACCAAAAAGTATATCTTCGATAGGTCTAATGGAACTGTTGGTCAGCTAGCAATTCCTTATGACTGGCAAATAAATTGCCATTGAGAACTTTCTAAAATTAATTTTCTGAAGAAAACGTATGGTTTCTGACTAAAATGTTATGTTTACTAGGAATCTGAAAATGTTGGGACTGGCATATCATGTCTAAGAGAATTTGTATGAATGCTTAGGTGTATTTTATTTTTTTGACTGCATTTTCCTATAGGTTTTGTAGGTTTATATATTTTTAGCAGAATGTTGTATTTGTAAGGGATTATTAGTTATCAGTGGTTTATTTACTTCAGTACAACTTGTTCTCTATATGGCTTTTTACCGACTAATCCAGACTCCACCATCCACGTTTTTGGTCACTATCTCGGCTAAGCTGTGGATCTGCTCTGTGTTTTTAACCTTCTTTTGTCTACAAGAAGAAAGCTGTTAGGGTGTCTTTGTCTGATAGGCCATTTCCTGCTGAGTCTTAAACACTGGCAAGTGACTGCTGCAGTCACTCATGGTTCCTCAGACCTCTCATATATTTACCTCATTCCCTCTGGTGCTGCTCCTATAACTGCCAAAAAACTGGGAAACAGCCACATTATCCATGGGTATAGGGACACACTTGGTGGCAAAGGGTGAACTACTCTTGTTGATCTCAAGGGGAGGAGATGGCTCTTCACTTAGCGAGAATAGAAACTTTAATCTAGGCTGAGTATGCCTACTACGAGCTGGTCATTTTCCAGTGAATTTCCCATGCAAAGTGAACACAGTGGGAACATTTGCAATCTCCTGTTTCTCTTTCAATGGAAAGGGATGATTTACTACGATTTGCAAAGAATAACACTTCTGCTTTTTTGTTGCCTTCTGCCAGTTCAGATGAGAAAAAGAAAAAGAGCTCTGTCTGTTTCCAAAGAGCAGATAATACAAGTTGATGGTTGTACTGTAAGAATTTTTTTCTCGATCTAACTAGTCTGGTTCTGAGGAAAGTATGGCTTCAGATTTCCCTCCTGAAGGTTTATCTTTTTCTGTGACTTTATCTAAGACTAAAGTTTTTTTTTTCTCCAGAGGGAGCAGAATAAAACAGAAAACATCTCATAATGTGTTGCAGTTGGATAGACCTAAATCTACAGCTGTTCATCCAGTTTTATTTGCTTTAGAAAATTTTTCTTATGGCTTCTTCATTGCCTGATAGTTACTGTGTCCCCTAGAAGTCTAATAGGTTATACACTGTATTTTAAACTCATATGTATTTATTTCCTAACCATAAAGCAGATCCATCAGTAATTTCTCTATTTAAAAGAACTTCTGCTGGGCAGATTCCTGATGCTAACCCTACAGCATCTGACGAGGATGGGGCAAATTTTGACCAAGCTCATATACTAAGATACTTACTTTTATATTTTAAGAATATGCAAAAGTTAATTGTTAACCTTCCTTCTTTTGAGCTACAAATTAATTAATGCCTCAATAACTTCAATTTCACGTTACTAAGCATGCTTTAATGTCTATGCCTCCACAGCTGCTTCTTCTAGCTCAGAAATAAGAAGACTGACTTTGATTCATTGTCAAAATGTTCTTTAATATGGTTAAATTTCCCTTTAGACAAGGATGTCTGATTTAACCCTTCTGCAGCTGAAGTGCTCATGATGTGTGATAGAAAGGGAAAGTTGATTGAAGGGGATGACAGAAATTTATTAACCCACCTTTTTAAAAGCAAGTAAAAATTTCACTTACTCATCAGCTCCATTTTTAGTAAGAAGTTTAAGCAGCGTGGAACCATTAAATGGGAGTTTAAAAAGCAATGGAAAGGAGGCTCAAAAATAGTCTCTAAAATCAAGAAATTACTCTCAGTCAGCATCACTATTTGCCTACTTCACCCCCCTCTCAGTATACTGTCCATACCCGCAAAGCTTCATCTTCCTTTGTGGTACCAGATTGTGACATGCACATTGGATTTAAATGTAACTGGGTAGGTATAAACTTGACAAAGGGAATCCCTCCCCCCTCCCTCTGCTGTAGGAGATTCCTCCTTATGCTCTAAACCACATTTCCTCACTTTCTGACATTCTACATTAGAAACTTTCAGATGGAGTAACAAAAGCAGTGGCCCCATAAGAAGGGCAAAGGCTTTTATTCAATATTTTTTGACCAATGAAGTACAGATCCTGGAGACCTGTGTTGGACCTTTCCTTTCAAAATCTTTTTGTTAGCATTCCAAAATTCAAAATGCTTTACCCTTTTCACTTTTATCTTTGCTCACTTCTCGAGCTTTCATGATGCAGACAGACTTAACAATGTTTATCACTATATTCCCATTCCAAGGTGGCAGTTTTTATTTCTTACCTGCTTTTGAAGGATCTGATTTTGTTTGTATGGCTTATATTATCAGTTCTCTGTGCTATCATTTGAGATTTCCAATGCAGCAAAAGTATTCACAAAGTATTTGGCTCGAGTAATTGCTTATTGAAGAATTTAAGGCATTGACATGTTTACATATGTGGATGATTGTTTTATCTTTGCAGACTCTTCCTCCTGCTGTCAAGAATCTTTAGCAATTGTTGAGAATCTCATGCTCAATCTGAGTTTTCAAATCAACTTAGAAAAATCTTCTCTCATTCCTTCTCACAGAACTGCATTCTTGGGATGTCTAATAGAGTCTGACTTGGAAACAACCTTTCTTCCTCAAGATAAAATAGACATGTTGATCTTAAGCTGTGTACTCAAAATCAGATATCTGCAATGAGATGTTTCAGGTTATTGGGGTTCATGGCATTGTAGATTCTAATGATTCTCCTGGAAAAAATCAACATGAGAAAAGTCCATTAGCACCTCAGGACAGTCTGGACTAGGCATCTTCACCAATTATTTTCTCAGGTCCCTGTTGTGAGATATTTAAGAAGGCAGCTTCTCTTCTTGGCAGACCAGGTGTCTTGCAACAGAATTCTACCATTCTCTCTTCCACCCCCTCTCTAGGCTGTTAATACAGTTACTTCCGACCTGTTATGGTCTGCAGTCTCCTAAAGGGTGAAATTGTAAGGTCTATGGAACCTTTACAGCAAACAGAAATACATAAATGTCAAAGTAATATTTGTAGTAATCAATGCCTTGAAAGTATTAAATTATCTCTGGTACTCATGATATTTACAAGTTTACACTGACAATGCCTCAGTGATGTGGTATATTAACAAACAGTGGGGTACCAGATTGTGCACTTCTTCCAGACTTCCTTTGAAACGTTGAGAGAATGCAGCACAAATCAATTTGATTCTTTAGGTTTCATATATTCTGTAAGAGCAAAACTTGATTGCATATAAGTTAAACAGGACCAGGAAAGACACTCACATATGCAAACTTCATCTTGGGAGTCTCTCAAGAATCGATCCATCTGTGGAGAACACCTCAAGAACATATGCCTGCCTCCTCTCAGAACAGATAAATAAAAAATTCTGCTTCAAGAATCCTTGCAAACAGACTTGGAAGGCAGATACCTGCATATTCCCATGGGTTGGAATGTTCTAGTATGCTTTTCTACCATTTCCACTGACATGTAAGGTTCATCTACAAATCAAGAAGGACAATTCAAATACTGTGGTGTTGACTCCCTTTTGGCACAGACAACAGTGGTTCTGCCTTATTTGCAATATAACCAAGGACAATTACCACAGGCTTCCCCACAGACTGGATTTACTCACACAATATAGATATTCTTGATACTTCACAGTCTCAAAACTCTTCACTTCACTTATTGGATATTAGAAATGTGACATATTTAGTCACCCTTTTTCTGATAATATGTAGCAGGTACTAATAGAGGCAAAAAAACTGCTATTAGAAATGCATGTATTTGTAAGTGAAGAAGAGTTTCTTGTTGGTGCCAGTCCAAAAACAAGGGCCATCTTCAGGCTTGTCTGTCTCTTGTTCTTATGAGAGTTACTGACCTCTACCTTTTCTTATTCCTCTGACAGGGTTAATTTGCCAGCCATTTCTGCCTGTCAGTCTATAGATCCCTACCTTTCTAATTACTCTCATGTTAAAATATTTTTGAAAGGGTGTTGTGTATGTATCCATCTAGGGAACAGGTAGGGCAGGGTATCTTTCTGAGAACAAGTCCTTCTTTTATTCCTAAAGATATGCTTATCATATAACCTTGAGCAAAACTATTAATCTCGCTATCTTCTTTTCTTAACCCGAGACCAATGGTGAAAAGATTCTTCACACCGTGGATCATGCCTCTCAAGCTCTTAGCCCATGACATGTGGGCAAAAAGAAAAATAATGGGGTGAAAAAGAAAGAAAAATAGGAACAGATTTTCAATATTCCTCTTCTAAACTTAGAAAATTGCTAGAAGAAAAGGTTTTGCATTGTAATGCATTTTCTAAAGGGTATGAAGTCTAAAACTTAAATACCTGTTATAATTTAGCGACTTTAGCCCTCAACAGTTTGCCATAAAAGCCACAAATTTTATGAGGAACAGACTAAAAATGCAAGGAAAAAAATCAGGACATTCTGCAAACATTTGGAAAGATGACAGATTTACTCTGGATGTCCACTGGAAACTCAGACATTACCCATGCATAGCTCAAGCATTCAGGAAAGCTGAACAATGAAGGCAAGAGGAAAGAACTACCAGTCTCAAAGCCGACTATTTCCAGGTGGTTGTTTCATGCTATTGTGTTTTGTTACACTCGCCACAATAACCCATTTCTAGGCAGGATTAGGATTTATCTTTTTCAGTGACTTTCTGGAGAAATTTGGATTCTAGAAGTGTTCTAGAGGTTTAACATGATATGTACTTTTAAGAAGCACTACAAACAGAACCAGAATAGGGTTTGCTGACACAGTTCTGCAGTAGGTCCTGGATTCCCAGCTTATTTCTTCTTCCTACCATCTTTGTTTTTAAGATATGGAAATCATCTAAAATAACTTAGTCTACTGTAACAGTGATCTAAATGTTGAACATAGTACAGTCGTTTATGTAAACTAACCATAACAGTAGATGTTCTAACAGACCACTGTCATTAATCCTCCCTCCAAAACCCTTATGTTGTCAGGTTTCACTTTTATACTACTGGGGTGTGGCTGCATATATCCTTGTGTATATAGTTTATTATCAGGTTTGGTTCCCAGCATTAACATTTCAAGGCTCTTGTCTCCTTTGTTTTGAGGCAAAACAGATCTGAACCTTTTGATACTCTTTCTTAATTTCTTAATATTGGAACTCCTGTCAAGCACCTGAGAGTTAAACCATGTGGGAAAATCCCTTAAACTTTGAAAGCTGTCCAGTCACTGTGAAATGATGCAAATAACTTAGGCTACTACAACAGTGAATTTGTTTTGAACATGTTAGGAACTTTTACTTATACAGCTGCTGATCTGGGGAATCACTCAGTGACTAACCACAAGATCTAATTTCATTGGTACCCAGTGATATGAATAACCAACACTTAGTACTGACCCTTTTTAATGAGGGTCTGATAAGCTAGACCTGGAGAGAATTTATGGTTTCCCATACATTAATACATGTTGCACTTAGAAAGGGTCAGGGATTCACTTTGCTTTACATTGAAAGGAAATCTATTCCATAAAAGAAAGATTCTCTGAGAAAGATGTGCATCACCAAGTCTTATTCATGCTACTGTGGTAATTTAGTTCTGTTCACAAGGTGCCTTGGATGTTATTTGCTTTGTGAAAGTGAAAGTGCTCATGCAAGACTGAATCCTTCAAGGTACTTTATGCTAGCAGATACACCCCCCCCCCCAGAATCTGTTGGAAATAGAGAAGAGAAAGAGCAAGAGAGTTTTAAGCAGCCTGTGTAGCACAAAGAATTCATGTCCTTGATTGTCTTAGAAAAAAACAAACTACACTCTTTTGAGATGAGTGAAATGTTTCATCAGGTTTATACTAAAAGGGCACTATACTCCATTATGGGTGTGATAAAGGTACTGAAAAAGGCACTATACTCCATTATGGAGGTGATGAATGCTGGATGTGGGCATGCTGATGACAATAGGATGATCTGGATGCCTGACAGGGCGATTACAGGAATGATGGCTGGCTTAAGCCTAACGTTATTCCTAATTCTGTGGCTAAAGGGAGGTCCTCATGTTTAATAACAGTAAGGAAGGATATCAGTTTTTGTTGGAGGTCTAATGTGTTTTTGTGGTATTTTGATTAAGGCCATTGTCAGGCCATCACTTGCTGAATGTGTCAAAACCTCCTAGGAATGTGGTTAATATTTGGTATTTTGATCTTGTCCAATGTCAGGCCACTAGGGACTGAATATGTCAAAATAGACTTATGGTGTGAGTCAAGAAAATTTAGAAGTAAATACCAGCAGCATATAGACTTACCAGTCCCTGGGGAACACTGCTGGTAAAAACTTGTTTTGATGAGTTCCTACCAAAGCAAAGTAGTCCTAGGACCGGTAAAGGTTGTTTTTGATGAGTGTATTTTTTTGCTAACATAAGGATTTGCATTTAGTTTAATTAGCTAATTGATAATAATAACACAAGTATAGTTGCATGCTAATAATTAGCTAATTGATAATAATGTGCGAATTTGTCATGCTAATGTATTAAAGTCAAGCTCTTGGTAGTGAACTGATTTCAAGGTGAAGGATTAACTATTCTAAGTGAAGTTCGGTGACATCAAGAAGTTCATTCAGATTGAGATATGATGTCCTTAGTGCCTTAGTGGACATTTAGTTATTGGGAGATTTCCAATTGGCCCAGTGATTTATTATACAAGTTTTCAGGGGTATTAATTTACAGACAAGGCTGATGAGTAAATAGTTTAAATAGTTTCCAGGGTCATTAGGGGTTCCAAGAGACTGAGACTATGACTGCAACAGTTCACAACATGAACTGAATCAGAGGGACAGGCTGAGAGCAATGCAGCATGGCACTGTATCAGACTATAATGCAAAATGGCTTGCTGACAAAGAATGTGCAGCTTGATTATATCAGAAATAAGGAGGATTTTCAGGCTTTGAGGAGCCTTAAATTGATGGGGAAATGAATAGAGGAGGATTTGTGGGCATGCTAATATATTATATGGGCATCCATGGTTAAATGAAGTTTGTGATGAATTTGTTGTATTGGGTCTATTGGCTGTATCAGAGTTTGTATTGTTGTATTGTTGCATTTAGTAGCTTTTGTGCTTATCTTCTAATATTCTAAGTTTCTAATATAGCTGCTGAGGCTTGCTTTTGTCTTATTTGGATTATTTTGTTTTAGTTCTTTTGTCTTTTTTTGGGATTTTTGGTTTTGTTTTGTTAAGATCTTTGATTTCAGCTACAAAGAGCAGAAACTTTTTGTTGTTTTTGTTGTTCAAACAGTTTTTTTTATTACATAATATTACATAATCTGTTTACCATTACGTATTTGTTTTCGTATTCCTGGGACTGGCATTATAGTTTTTACTACTAGGACTAAAATTTGAAAAAGTCAGAATGTGTGGCAGTGCATGAGTGTGGATGGCATGAGACTGATGAGTTCATCAGGTCAAAGGAGTCAATAGCTTGGTCAAGTTTGCCTTCAAAGTTGACCTCAAAGTATGATCATCAAGCATCTCAAGATGGTCACAGTGAATATTCAATAACAGTTTTGAATATTGGTGAATATTGTTTTGACTGCCTAGAATTATTAGGAATGGTCACTTAGCTGTTTAGTTATGTGACTCACCTTGAGACCCAAGAAGTGCCTGTGCTGGGCCAAAAAAAAAAAAAAAAAAAAAAAAATCTACAGGCATCTTGTTCCTTCTCCCAGATGGCCAACACACAACATGTCTCTTTCCCCTCTTTCCTCTTGTCCAAAAAAAAAAAAAAGCTTGAAAAAGTAGCTCCCCTTGGTGTCTGAATGATGGAGAGCGGTTAGTCCTCCCATCTCTATCTTGTTCAGTTTATACATCATGCACAGAGCTCTACAGGCCTGAGGTTTCACTGTAAAAAAAAATAATTTTTTTTTTTTTAAAAAACTTTAAACTTATAGAAAACAGTTGACTGCAAATGCAATACCATATTTTAAAACAAAAAAAATAAATAATCAAACACATGCCGTCAAACAAGCGACTAACATTTCTACAATGACCTGTCCCAGAGCTTTAGAAACACTACATATCACATTAACAGCTTCAAGCTGAATTTTGAGTTTTATATGTAAAGTTTTGCCTGCAGGAAGTGACCAGTAACTGCATAGCTACTGACAATAAACCTTTCTAACTTTTTAAAGACATATTATTTTGCAAGGTCCATTGGTGGTCTGAAACAACTTTAATGGCTTGTTCTTTGAAGGAGAGGGAAATCTCTCTGAACAAGGTCATTGTCTTCATGCTGTAGAATAACAGGGAACATTCCTTTTTTCTCCAAATTTTAAGTTTGTACTCACCTAGTCCAGCATTTCAAACAAGGTGGACCACAAAACTACAAACTGACTCAAGCTATCAAGTAGGAATAGACTGTTTTCGATATGGTGTGATTTGTCTGAGATTACCAAATTATTTTTTTCACACTGAACAGTTCTGTGGTGGTGGCAATCACATGATAGCAAAAGGAATACTTAGAAAATGTTTTCATTTTTAATGAATTATGATTTATTAGAAAAATGGATTATGTGTCATATAATCTGTACTGTCTTACATCTTAGCTGAACTACTCTAATCAAGAAAATATTAATCACCTGAAAATATATTGTTTGGACCATGAACAATACTTTTGTTATATTGACATATTTTAATGGCCAGGTTGTTCTAGAAATACATGCCTACTTATGTGCTTTGCTGTACACTGGAATTTATGTACATTTTGATGAACATCTAAGAAGAATACATCCTTTGTAGTCATTATTATGATTTAATAAGTTATACATTTACTATAGAAGGTGTCTTTTTTTTAACAAGTCATAAAGTAAATTAAGCACATATTTTACCTGTAACATGCCATTGATCATATCAAGAAAATTAAACTGATTTGTCATAATTATAAACATATTGCATTTGTAAGAAAATATTGTGTCAATGGTAGGTGAGGAAGTAAAACTACATCAGACTCAAAACTACAAATAAGAAATCAGGTGACTCATAGAAAAGTGGAAACAACATAAGAAGCAAGTTACTGACAGTTCAAAACAACTAGAAAAAAATATTAAAACTACAGTTCTCATGATGTCCTAATGACTTCAGATAAAATATTAAAACTACAGTTCCCATGATGTCCTAATGACTTCAGATAAAATATTAAAACTACAGTTCCCATGATGTCCTAATGACTTCAGATAAAATATTAAAACTACAGTTCCCATGATGTCCTAATGACTTCATATTCACCATAAAATAACCAAAGCAACAAAACAGAGAACCCAGTTGAAAAAGATGCAGGAAAAAAAATACACCAGACAAATCACAGAAAATAAGTAAATTCCTGACATCGTAATCCAAGTAGAAGAGGCAGTAATAATGTAAAACCAAAAATGTTTATTATAAAGGTAAGCGCTTTTGCAACATTTCCTGGTTGCTTCTTCAGACAAAATAACAAACAACAAGACAAGATATCCATCTTTAAACAGTTCACATTTAAAAACAGCCTATCAATGATTAGTATTCATACAGGACTAACTTAAAGGCATATAAAGATATTAATTACATATAGAAATGCATTTGAAAATAATTAACTTAAAAAAAATTAGATGGCCATACAAATACATTAGAATAAATAAATGCCTGATGTAAAACATATTTATATATATATATATATATATATATATATATATATATATATATATATATATACATATAATTATGGTGTAGAATAAAAATAAAATAAAAACTAATTCTAGTGCTGAATAAAAACTCAGGCAAACCTCTTCCTGAGCTTCCTGCTTTAAGCACAGGTTTCAAGGATATACAGTCATTAAGCACTGGTGGTTTGTGTGCTGCTAATGACATAATCCATCTCAATTCCTTTTGCTCTGTATTATTCATTATGTCTCCAAAGCCTATGGGTCTCTGTTATTGTATCAATAGCCAAGAAGTTAAAATAATGACTATCACCCTTAAGCATCATGTGCTTAGCTATAGCACTATGTTTCTGTCTTTTTCTAAAGCAATAGTAGTGATCTTGAATCCTTTCTCTAAGCCGTCTGTTGGCCTTGTCAACATAAAATGCATCACAGCACATGCAAGAGGCTAAATAAATCACATTCTTACTCTCACAATTCACTATCACCTTAAACTTATACAATCTATGTGTTATTGGATGGACAAAGTTATTACTGGTCTCAATAAACTGACAAAAGGAGCAAGTGTTACATCTTCTTGTCCCTAAATCAAACATAGGTTTGTCCACATATTTATCTGTGTAACAGAGAATTTGTTTGAAGATTTATTTTTATATATAAACCTGGGTTTATCTCCTGTTATCTCTCTTACTTGATTATCCATGGCTAAAATGGGCCAATTATGGTCTAGTATATTTTGAAACAATTTAGTGTCAGTTGAATGTGTCATGCAAAAATTTTAATTAAATGTACTATATTCCCTTCTATTGGAGACATTCTCCTTACTGGATGAACTTGAAAAAATAAGGTTTGCCTATACTATTCCATTGGGTTACAGCTAACTCAGATGCTTTAACAGTCTCTTTCTGTCGATAACCCCTTCTATGGAAGTCATTTTCTAATGAGTTCAAACTACATTTAAAGTTCTGATCTCTCACATGTAACCTAGAAGTACATATAGCTTGATTGTATATAACATTTTTAAAAATATGGGGTGGGTGCATACTCGTCCTATGTATATAGTTGTTCCTACAGCAGTCCTTCCTGTATAGCTTAATGTATATCCTATTGCTTACATCATCCTTTAAAACCCTGATGTCCAAAAAATCAATATGAGCTTGTGAAGTATTCATTGTGAATTTCAAAAAACTAGAACTACTATTCAAATATCGTAGGAACTTGTGTAGTCTGCTTTCACTTCCTCCCCATAAAATAAACAAGTCATCTACAAAGCGTCAAAAAATAAAATATCAGTCCTGAAAATATTATCATTCAGCAGAAAGTTCTGTTCCCACTGAGCCATAACAAGGTTCACATAGCTATTAGCTGTTGGGGTGCCCATGGCTACACCTAGTACTTGCAAAAAATATTTCTCATCAAAGGTGTGTGTGTGTCTTTCGGCTTTTCCCGGTTAGGGGTCGCCACAGCGAACAGTATTAAATTCTAATATAAGTTCCAAAAGGAAACATATTAAATCAATTCTATCTGTGGTAAATCTATTATCCTTAGTGAGAAATTCTTTCAGAAGGGAATGCTCGTAAAGAGAGAGGTTACTTCAAGTGCAACCAACAATTCATTGCCATTGTAGCTATATTCTTGCAAAAAGGTGTATAAATCTATAAGAAAGTGTTCCAAGTCTCTTAATATATACTCATAGTTAACTATAAGCTGTCTTAATTGCTTTTCTACATAAACAGATGCCGGTTCAGTAATCCATCCAGCCCCTGATACAATAGGCCTTAAAGGGGGGAACAATTCATTTTTATGGATTTTTGGTAGGCCATTAAAAGTAGGAACTACAGGAGTTTCAACAGAGAAGTATTCACATAAATTTTTGGATATAACATTTTCTAGTAAACAATTGTTAATCTGTCTGTTGTAACTTTCTATCATCAGATTAACAGTTTGCTTATTTATACTCTTATATGTCTCCATATCATTCAGTAAGTCAAGTATCAATGTATAATAGTACATTCTGTCCATAACAACTATGGAATGTCACTTATCAGCAGGTTTTATGACAATTTCTCTGTCATTTCTAAGACTGTTAAGCTCCTGATTCTCATTAAAACTCAAGTTGTAAAAATAGTTATCTCTGTTGTTGGTATAGAACATGTCATATGGTTCATTTTCACATGCTTTCATAAAAACATCTATGCATGCTGGCATTACAGGTGTAAAACTACTCGTTTTTTTTAAAAGATCAAATGCAGAATTATTCTCAGTATCACTTACGCCATATAATGTTCTAAGCGGTATATTCCTGGCAAATAGTCTTAGTTCAGTTAGAGTATCTGCTAAATCTGCTTGAGCAGCTGGAATGAAGCTCAAACCTTTTTTTAGCACCCGGAGCTCATTTTCATTTAATTTCTTTTTTGAAATGTTATATACTAATTCATTTGCCATTGTCATTGGACCTGCCCTTCACTGAATGACTGTTTCCTCTTGAACTTCCACGTTTCCACATTTAAAATTTGGATGACTACTATGTTGTGATATGCAAAAGGCATTGAGCATTTCCTGCCACAATATATATATATATATATATATATATATATATATATATATATATATATATATTGATATTTATGCATTTGTTCCCATACCAGAAGCACATGATTTATATATTTTCACTGTTTTGTCCTCTGGCCTTTCCCTGTGCACTTATGTTATTAAGTTTCCACTGTGTAAAATATGCTTTACTGCAGGCCATTGTAGAAACAATCTATGAAAAGGCTATGAAGATAAAATAGCAAATTAATAAAAAGGTAGAAAAAGGAACATTTAGATCTTATGCAAGTCTAGTATGATGGCATAAACAAAAATATATACCACAGCTTGCACTAAAATGAAACAGGATATATTTAAGTACTGCACATATGATCTGCAATATACTGCAGTATGGAGTTTTATCAACACATGCGAGATAAAGGGTCACTAAAAATCTATTACAAAAAATAAATAAAGCAAGTTGTGATTACAGAAATGAATGATACTTTCATATATTTACTTTTCTTTTATGTATAGTATATTGGCTGTCCAGCTGGTTTACTTAACTGGTTTTACTGCAGCCCTCTACATAAACAAGCTATGTAAAGGTTAAAAAGATAAAATGGCAACATTATAACAAGGCAGAAAAAAAGTAACACTAAGATCATATGCAGGTGTAGTATCATGGCATAAACACAAATATATTATACAGCTAGCACTAAAATGAAACAGCAATTAACGCTTTATGTATTGCACAAGTGATCTGCAATATGTTTTAGTATGGAGTTTTATCAAAGAAATTCAAAGTTACAATACACCCCCCCCCAAAAAAAAAATGACCAGAAAACAATTTTTTTTCATTTTCTGCAGGGGGTAAGCCCCCCACAACCCCTAAAGGATGGGGTAAGCCCCCCAAACTTATATAACCAACTGCATGGTTACACCAACTCAGATACTCCATAAAAGGTTTATCATTGCCAATGTGCAATGAAAAAATCACACCAGTAATGATTTTTCTATGGGGAAAAGCATTTGGCGTTATGTCGTTCATCATTTTTCTTTTTGCTGCTGACACTTAAGTAATTTAACCTTCAGAATGTGCAACTATGAAAAACAGCATGTTTTTAACATTTGACATAGATTGTAACTCAGCAATCAAGATGGCTGGAAAAGTTCTCAAATACTATAAATATATATATATATATATATATATATATATATATATATATATATATATGGGTCTACTTGAAAAGGATGAAAATGTAGAAGATCGACAACAGTATATAAAACACAACATGTACGAAAGTGCATAAACCAGAATTTTCAGATACCCGACATATCATAATATCAACACATATACAAAAGTGCATAAACCTGAAACCTCAGATACCCGACATATTATAAGTTCGGCAGTAATAGAATAAAGCAGTAAATATACGTCCCACCTACATACTATTTCAAATTGTGTGTCCAGTAAAGTACCTACACATCCTACATACAACATTACGTCAGTGAACGTATACGAACTACACAGAAAACCCGTGAACACATCCTACTTAACACAGTAAACCTTTATAGACATGTACGCCTAATTAGTAATGACACACACACACACACACACACAGAAGCACTTAAATCCGTATGTTAGTAGGTGTGTAGTGTGCTGTGCACCAAAGACAATATGGCGGATGTCGAGATTAATGCTCCGGGAGTAGTTGGAAGTATGTATCAAACCATGATGTCACAGAAGAATAAAGCAATATTAGTGATCGACAGTTACCTCTACCACCTTGATCTGACCCGACAAAGCAAAAGGTACTGGGCTTGTAAATATAAAATCACAGAGGGTTGTAAGGGTAGGGCTGTTACTGTTCTGTTGGCTGACGGCAATGAGCTTGTTAAATCCGTTGCTCACAGCCATGCTGCAGACCCAGGAGAGCTAGAGCGATACATTGTATGTAGTGATCTAAAAGTCAGAGCTGGTTTGAGTAGGGACACACCGTGTCTCATAGTAGAGGGTGCACTAACTTCAACTTCCTTAGCTACAGTTCACTGTGTTCCCCATAGAAGAGCCCTGCTGCTGCAAGTCAACCATATCAGATGGCAAAAGTGTGGAGTAAGGCAAAAGGATGAGCTAACACTTCACAGCATAGATTTCATCAAGTTCACACTTAAAACCAGTACATTTGTCAGTAAAGTCATGACAGACAATGCAACAGATACAATAGTCGTAATGTTCAATACGATAAACGATTTGTATGATTTAAGCCAAGCCAGCATATGGCTAATGGATGGTACATTCTTTGCTAAAGGGGTAACCATCCGGAAATTATACAGCATCCATGCACTTGTGAAATATTGGACATATAACAACTCTATCCCTCTACTGTATGGACTGATGTCTAAGAAATCATTTAAAGCTTACAACTATTTATGGCACAGTATATTCTTCCTGCTAACAAGCAATAGTTTTGAAGTACAACTCAAATTCATGTTGTGTGACTTTGAAATTGCTGCCTTAAAAAGTATTAGGGTAAACATTCCTGGTGTGCGGTCTAAGGGGTGTCACTTTCACTTCGGCCAAAATATCTGGTGAAAGGTACAGTTGTTAGGCTTGGCATCCACATATAACAATTCACAGGAATTCCAACTCGCTGTGAAATCATTGGTAGCCCTAGCATTCCTGCCTGAAGATAAGGTTAAGCCAACATTTGAGGAACTTAGGTCTGTATTTCCTTCAGAAGGAAAGGATATTCTACAGTACTTTTCAGACTGGTACATGTATGGGAAAAGGCGTACATTCCATACTAGATTTACCTCTACAATGCGATTCCCGCCATTGTTCCCGATAACATTTTGGAATGTTTCTGACCTCAATGAATTATATCTACCTCGGACGCAAAACACAGAAGAGGTGTGGCATAGGAGGCTGAAATGTTTGCTAGGTGATAGCGGAACGAATCTGAGATATTTACTGCACACATTAGTGCGTGAATAAGACCAGGTAGATGAGCTCAGAGTAAGGATGTCTACAGGGTATGTACAGTCACCAAAAAAAAAAAGCGAAACTAGTATTTAGGCAGCAGCAGTTTCAGTTGGTACTATCAAGTATGGAACACTATTCAAACCTGGACTTTGTGAGAGCTATTGCTAAGCTGTTGAAGATGTGATAGAGAGAAGTTCTATTATATGTGCTTTCCCGCAGATATGAAAGCCTGTTAGTGGAGTTGCGTTGCTGTGACATAAAATGCTGTGGAAGTGATATCAAGTGAAGTGTGCTTTACATGTGTTATTGAGTGGAGTGACAAACTGCGAGTAACGTCAGTAAATGTGTGCATGTACAGTATTACTACCATTGGTGCACTCACATGGGAGTGATGATATTGGAAATGAAGTGGGTTTTACGTTTGTTATGCGGTGTAGTTGAAAACCACGGGTGATGGGATGACAAATTTAAATGTAACATGATTTTCAGTAATGGCACACTTAGACGGGAGTGATTACAGCAAACATAGCGGGTGTTTAGATGGAAATCATTGGGATGTTGACATGCTTTACAGTGATATGTCGATCATATGAGTGTCGGTGATTACAGCTGTCGATGGTTTGGATTGTCAGTGTTTTCGTGTTGCTCATGTCGTTGTCGGTTATTTGGCCTGTCAACCTTCTCAGGTAGACCCATATATATATATATATATATATATATATATATATATATATATATATATATATATATATATATATATATATATATATATATATATATATATATATATCTCCAAAATAAGAAAAGGTGAAAACTCCACGACAATCGAAGTAAGCCAGGAGGATTGTCAACTCATATGACTATAAATCCACAAATGTATATGAAAGGAACAACTTCTTTATTGTAAAAAGTAAGTGCTTTCACATCTCACTGGACGCTTCATCAGACTTAAAATAAAAACCAACATTCAAAATCACTTAATTATCATACTACTTATATAATAAACCAATGAAACATCTCATATCAAGCATCTGATAAAATAAAGCTATATCCTTAAAGGTATATAGCTTGTATGCAGTTGGAAAAACACATAGTCATAGAAACCTTCAGATATATCACTCTTGAATGAATAATAATTGTTAAAAATGGACATAACAATAGTGCAGCTGAAGCTAAAAAGTACATATAAATATATATAAAAAATATATATATAAAAACATAAGCATTCAAAGGTGTGTACATTAAGACTTCAAGATACCTATACATTAGAATAACATAAGTAATTTAATGTCTCAGGGGTTTATCGAAAAGAAATGGCTTCGGTGTAAACCTATCATTCAAGCCATGCCCTTTATCTGCAGATAGCCTAATCATCCATCTAGCTTCCTCCTTTTCAGTATGATTACTAATGTTCCCTAATCTTTCAGTGGCATATATAAATTCTAAAACCATGAACCCAAAAGTATGTGTCGTGTCACTTTGTAGAACATGATTAGCTAGGGCGTTACATTCATTCTCTCTGTTAATAGCATATAAATGTTCCCTGATCCATTCTCTTAATGTCCTATTCATTTTGCCAGCATAGAAACATTTACATTTGTTACAGAGAGCCAAATAAACCACATTTCTTGATTTGCAATCAGCATAGTGGTCAAACTCATACTTACTACCTGTATCTGGATGTACAAAGCCATTGGTATTCATAATAAAACTACATTGATTGCAACTACGACATGCATAGGTTCCCTTCCTGGTGGAGGTTAACCTATTGGTCCTTCTCTTCTCATAGCAAAGCAATCTTTTGAAGGATTTGGTGTTTCTATAACAAAAGCTAGGATTGGACCCTACCAATCTTTTTATATTGTCATCCAGTTGTAGTATCCCCCAATGTTTTTAATAACCTCTGTTACAGAACTATTACTATTTGTGTAGGGGAATTACTGTTCTTTGCTTTCCTTCTCTGCTTTTTTCCACATTCTGTCCGTTTCATTATTTCTCTTGATATATGGTAGGCCTGATTCATCACATTCTATTTCATGTAACACTTTGAGATCTTTAGTGTGATAGCCTCTGTCTACAAATTCTTGTTCCATCCCTTCAATTGTATCAAAATACACAGAGTCATTACTTGTCAAGCGGGAGTAATGCATAGCTTGATTCTTAACTATATTCCTGTGGATGTGTGGGGGGTGCATACTATCCCTATGTAAAATGGTATTCCTCCTGCATTGTTTTCTATAGATCTCTGTGGTAATCATCCCCTTCTCTTTCAACAACAGAACATCCAAGAATTCTAATTTATATTGAGATTTCTCACTAGTTAATATCAAAAAAGTCGTTGTACCATTAATGTATGTAATGAATTCTTCTAAGATTTCTAGCTCACTCCCATAACAAAAAAACATCATCTACAAACCTCTTATAGTATTTAATGTATTTGGAGTATATCAGATGTCCCAAAATATATGTAGACTCCCAACATGCCAATACCAAGTTGGCATAAGAATTGCCACATGGTGTGCCCATCACTACTCCTGTTGTTTGTAAGTAATAGTTCCCATTGAAAGTGAACACATTGTTTGTTAAAACTAATTCTAATAACATGGTGATCTTCATCATTTGACTGTTGGCCTTTTTGTACTAAGTATAGACTTAAAAAGTCTATACCTACATCATTCGGTATACTAGTAAATAATGAATTCACATCTAGCGTGATACATTACCTGAGGTGCAGTTTTGGATATATATATATATATATATATATATATATATATATATATATATATATATACAAATAGATATACATATAGATATACATATATATGTGTGTGTGTGTGTGTGTGTGTGTGTGTGTGTGTGTGTGTGTGTGTGTGTATATGTATATCTATCTGTATATATATATATATATATATATATATATATATATATATATATGTATATTTATGTATCAAGTCAGGATATTTCTACTGATGAAGTGAGCCAGTTATTTTCTGAACAGTCATCATTTTGCTGTTTTAATGCAGTAAGGTATCAGATTAGTTAGTTCACTGTGTTACTTTTGTGGCAAAAATTGCTGTTGCAAGTTTATTAAAATTAACAAAAAATGGAAGTATTCTAGATAAGCTTAAACACTTTGAGGTTATCACAGATTGGGGAATGTTTTCCTCTGTAATGTGAAAACCACAAATTTGATCATTACAGATAGTTAAATGAGAGGTTTTTTTTTTTAAATTGAGGTTACCAGACATTGGAGGTTATTTTTTGCTCTGCTATGTCATAACAGTAGTGTTAATTGTTTTTATTAGCAGTTAATATGGCACTTATTAGTACTTCTGAGGTTCCCACAGCTTGTGAGTTATTTCTATCACTGTGATGTGGTTAGCCACAAAGTTCATTGCTAATAGTTAATGTTTCAGACATTTCATCTACTAAAAAAATATGCTCAGAAAGGACAAATTATAGGCGTGCATTGAAAGCATTGAAGAAAAAATGCTAAGTACGTTTTTTTAAATGTATTTATTTATATATGTATTAATTTATTTTTTTTTGAGATAAAAAAATCAATATCCTTTTGAATTTTAAGATAAAATTCTTTGAAGCACTATGAAACAGAATATTCATTAATGTCTTCAATCTATACTTAAAAATTGTTTTTTGAAATAATAATAGGGAAATAACATTTGTGTCCTACAGAATCAATAAAGTTCCATTGTAGGTTTCCTGACTTTCAGTAGCTTTAAATGAAAGGAATACAATTTTTCTTGTAAAGTTACATGCTTCATCCCTTTTCTATATTTATACCTTTTTAACTAACTCCTATTTGTTTAATGCATTCATATATTGGCAGTTTTTCATCATACTGTTGGCACAGGTATATCTACAGGTTATGTTAGGGATAAAAATGCTGCTGGCTGTCTTACATATTGAAACTTATGCAGCCGCTAACAGTATGGTTCCTGTGTGTACTAACAATGATTTCTTCTTTGTGTTCTGCAGTGATGGAGGCGGTCTATCTATATATCTATATATCTGTCTGCCTGTCTGTCCGTCTATCTATCTGTCTGTCTATTCATCCATAAGTTCATGAAGGGTGGTATAACTTTCCCTCTTGCAGGGGTGCAGGCATAATTTAATTCTGCAATAATGCTCACAGTTTCAGTGTTCAGCTTGTGGTATTTCAAGCATTTATGTTTGATGATGTGGTTTTTCAGCATACTGGATTTCAGCCTTTCAGAATGAGACACTTGACAGCATTCATGTGGTTGTCTCTATTAGATTCTGCAAAGCTGTACACATTTAAATTATTTGAAGATCTGAAACATTTTCCTCTGTTATTATCTTGCTCTTTGAAATGATTTGTACACATATCTCTCAACTTCTTAGTGCTAGAAATCTGGACAAAAATGGGAGGGCAAAGGCCCATAAATAAGGACATATTGTATATATTACTCTGATAAGCATAGAATGTTGCTATAGTAACAGTGTTTGTTTGAACATAAATTTTCTGAAGTATCTGAAGTCTGAAACTCAAATGTATGCCATTATTTAGTGACTTTAATCCTCAGATCATCCAAGTGTTTTGCC
The DNA here is from genome assembly GCF_019279795.1 of Protopterus annectens. Classification (NCBI taxonomy): domain Eukaryota; kingdom Metazoa; phylum Chordata; order Ceratodontiformes; family Protopteridae; genus Protopterus; species Protopterus annectens. Next base: position 1,894,104,818 of record NC_056728.1, on the reverse strand, counting down.
AGAAAACCACAAATTTTATGAGTAACAGAACAAAAATGTGAGGTACAAATCTGGACATTCTGCAAAAACCTGAACTGTTTAGAGGTAGGTTTTTACAACATGTATCACATTATGGCCATCACTTGCCTTATTTGTTGTATTTGCAAAGGTCTTCCAGGCTATCCCTGATCAATTTTGTCTTCTCTGTGGAAGATGCCTTATTTATTTTTATTACTAACTTCACTCCCTCCGTTGCTGGCCAAGAGAAGTATGTCATGCACAGTTTACACTGGGTTTTGAAATCCTAGTTTGTTTTATTTATGACATACTCAGTTTTGCTGCAGTTTATTTATTTATATTTTTTTCTTGAGGAATGCAGAAGAAAAAGTTGTGGTCCTAACAATGATAAAAATATGTAATTAAAGGCACAATATATTATTCAGTCTCTGCTAAATGATATTTCAATTTCTTACAAAATATAATGCAGCTGTGGAGTTTATCAAATTCTCATTAGACTGTTATAATACACTAAAATATGTCTAATTATGATTTGCTGCCTGTTTTCTTAATGTTTGCCACAATATTCTTACAATATCAAGTGCATGATTTGTCATGCTGTGCAGGTTAATTATATGAAGTGACAAGTAAGTGTACATTGGTAATGTTTGTCCTGAAAAGCAATGAATAATACTAAAAAGTAAATGAATTCTGCGTAATTAGGAAAGATGTCCAGCAAAAAATACACAGAATTCTTATTCTCTTACTCAGATATCGAGCCAGTTTTGTTAGCTGAACTTTTCTTGTAAGCTATATATCAGAAGAAGTTTTTTTGAACTCATAATTCCATAGTAGTGAACGATATTTTTCCCACCCAGTCTGATTTTCCCACCTTCCTACTTTCATGCAATATCCAACATAAAAAACATTGAAACAATAAGTAAGTTGTGATATGAATATTTATTTCAGTGACCCAACTTGCATAATTGTATTTGATGTCATTTTGTAATAGTTTTGGTAGCTTAAGACTCCATGACACTTATTAAAAAGACTCAAAACAACACATTATAAGACAACTAAAAGTAATAAAATATGCATCCCAGTTCCAGAGAAAGCACTGACTGATCGAAAGTTATACAACTAGAATAATTCCAAACAAGTATATTGAGCTCTTTCATACATAAAGTTAAAGAACTTCATCAGAATGAATCAAACCTTAAGGTACATGAAATTAAACAACAAAACCAAGTCATGTGACACAATATTTAAAGAAACAGCATAAAAATATATTATCACTTAACAGCCTTCATATAAAGAACAGCGGCTATAGATATTTGATAATTTGGATGCTGGCATTTAGCCAAAGAGCAATGAGCTCTCATGCTATGAGGGTAAGACGGTGTCACTCTTTCTCTTACATTTTGAGATCTTGGAGTATGTGTATGTTTTGTGTGTGTTGTATGTATATATATATATATATATATATATATATATATATATATATATATATTTATAAGTTAAAAGGGTTATAAGGGCTGCTGTGGGGGACTGCAATGGGTTACTTACAACCCTATCATTTATACTCAGAAAAATACTAACATTTAATTGTATTTGCCAAAGCTCCTTCTTATATTCAGTTTTATTTTGCAGCCTTACTACTCTATGTTCAAATGGGACTCACTTCTTCAAATAAAAAGAAACCTTTTAAAATTATTACATTAACTAGAATGCCAAAACATTGCTTTCCTTTCCACACCCTTCCTGACTGCATACATGTCTTCATGTATTTTCTTCTGAAGGTTCCTTTGCATTCTGCAGAGTACAGCAACAACATGCATTACCGCATCCATAGTCAAGTATAAAAAAAAAGATGGAGTGATGTCCCAGCTATTTTATGTGAACCACTGAAAATGGGTTCTAAGGCCAGTATGACTGGAAAAAAAATTCTAATCTGTCTGTTCTTTTATTTTACTGAAAACAGGACATTAAACTAATTTACATGGAACAAATCTGACTTATTGGTTCATTTAGAAATTGTTACAAGGATGTACAATAAAAAATCATTTATTCATAAGAAGGGGAATAATAGTAAATAGTTCTCTGAAAAAAATGTGGATACGAGTAAGACAATGTGCCAGAATTCTGGAAATGTATAAATGTGTTAACTGTTGACACAAACAACCTTAGATAACATTGAGAGATTACCCCAGGACATGACATTGAGAAATTACCCAAGGATATAACACTGACAGATTACCCCAGGACTATATGACTTAATGCTACATTTGCTTGTGTTACATCTAGGGTGATATGTGTGTGGCAAAATGATAATCAGGTGAACCATTTTATACTGACAAAATCTAAGGCTGCCTCCAGTGGAGAATATACCGATGCATTTATTCTGTCAGGAAAGGTGATGAGAGGTACATAGTATTTAGGCGTTCTGTATTATATAATAATTTTAAAAGTTTTCTATGTTCTTTATTTGTGAGAAAATCTCAGTCAGTCCTAGATGTGGGGATTGGGAAATTAAGGAGTTTATATTGCAAGTGAGATTATGTGCAAGTATGTTTCCGGGTATACATGGTTATAGGTCTATAGTCAGTGTTCTTTGTTTGAAGGATGTTACGTTGTATCAAATTGAAATTTTCTGTCTTAATGATATGATCTTGTTAAATATCAGGCACCTTAAAGTTTGAGTTCTTCTAAAGAGCTCTTCAGATTGCATGGCTAACAGCACTCATTAAACTACTTTGGGATTATTCTGGTCATGAATTCACAATCCTGAGATGATTTCACTGTAAATATAACTTATATTGTTAATATGTATTTACTCAAACAGTTTACAAAATGTATTCAAGTCTGTTCTTTGCTTACTAGTGACAGAGCTTAGAAACTCAGGGGTTTGATTTAATAAAGAAGGACGTTTTCTTAAAAGTATGAGTTTAAAACCTATCTTGTGAAAGGTTTAGATGCATTCAACATCCAAACTATGGATTCAGACAGAATATATAGCAATATATTTATTTGTATAGAAAACAATCTGTTCTTTAGGAAATGAGTCATTTGTTTATTAAAATAAATACACAATGAAATACACTATTTGGCCTGCACAGTGTTCTCCTGTTATGTAGTAGAGATGGTCAGCTTTCATTATCACATACAAAAAAATCAGTCAAGTGTGACTGGCCTGTATTCTGCACCCAGAACGTAGAAAGAAGAGTAAGAACTTTGTTATTATAATAACAAAAACATTAGAAACAAATGGGGCACTTATCACACGATCAGAAAGATCATTTAGGTTATGCAATGCAAAGTTATAACATGTACAAGTAAAAAGGAGGGGTGTAAAGTGGAAAGTAAATATGCAGGGAATCTCATCCTTTGTGTTTCATAAGGAATTGTAGAATAGTCATGAAAATACAAATGGATTACCTGCAATGCACACACACACACACACACACACACACACACACACACACACACACACACACACACACACACACACACACACACACACACACACACACACACAATGGTACTAGATTCAGGGCTTTCAGTGGTGGATCATTTCTAGTTTCCACCAATATACATTTTGTATCTTTTATTTATTTATTTTATTTATTTCACATTTGTTAACCAGGATAGTCCAACTGGGCATATGCCCTTTTTCAGTGGAGGCCTGGGGAAAAAAGCTCCAACATAATGTTAGATAATAAATTCAAATTACAGTGAATGTAAAATACAGTGTGATATTCTACCAATGCATTAAAAAAATGAAGGCAATAGAGACACATTATACAACTGCATTTAAATCAGGCTTTTATAAGAGTGACACATAGTTGAGGGACAAGAAACAGTGAATCAGATCAGCAGGTTAGTAGTAGTATTGTATGGGGGGGTGTTAGAAGGAGTGAATACCTAGTGCGTCCAGTAGAATAACAGATGTATCAAATGAACCAATATTTCATATAATAAAACTGTGCTGAAAATGCTGCTTTAATCATATGGAGTCTACAGACCATTGAGTTGAATGTACCTCAACCAGCCTTTTCCCAACTCTGTTACTAAATCTTGCATGTCACATTCTCAATAGCCAGAATATGGACTATTTCTTTTTTTCTCCACAGCATCTCTTTACACTGTGTAACAAAAACAATAAAAAAAACCCTGCCCCACCAGAAAAAGTAGATGAAAAGCATTAATAAACACTTATGCTAGTCTGTTGGGCATAAAATAACCAACTTAATCAATGTAAAGTGCATTTAAAACAGAACTTGTCAAGTTTATTTACTAAAATACAATAATTGGATGCAACATAAGAATCTAGGTTCAACTTAAGTCAGATCCATAATCATCTGGTGTAAATTTTTCAATGATGCTTTCCACCCAAAGATTTTTTATTGAACTTGGCATACAGCTTCTATACTGAGTTGTTGCACTGAATTTAGTAACACATAATGAAATAAGCAATGATGCAAAAACATTACTTGTAAAGGCCAGCCCAACATTTAAGAGGCACTGCGACCTGGACAAGCAATGTGTTAATTGCAATGGCTAGGAAATCTAAAACTGCAATAAATGTGGTTATGTTCACTTGAAATAGGTAAGAAAAATGCAGAATTCCTGTGCAGGAAAATTACTTCTATAAATGAGACTGCATTGGATCAACCCACCATGATGGACCAGCAAAGAATACATTTAAATTCACTACACTTAACCCACTTTATGCCTATGACATATCAACTATGTCCAAGTGTGGTTTAAAACAGAATTAATATATCTATATTATAATAGAAATGCACATCATCTTACATAGCTGCGGTTTACAAACTATGCATTCATACCAAACTACCATTTTATAGCCATAAATACTACAGGATGTCTGTGCTGTTTTGCTGTATATTCAGTCCCAAAACTGTACCATGTAAAATAGAGTGTTTAGTATCTTTGAAATGCTTAAATCCTCTGAGATCTCTCACATCTCTGATTTTGATATAAATGTCCATTTCATACAGCCATTAGTGCATTGCTGCACATGGCCTCTGATTCTGAAAAAAATATATATATTTCCCAAAAGGTATTATCCTTTAGCCTCAAAATTACAAATGAATCCTGGAAATTCAACTCTAATCCCCTTTAAATACCTGCTTTCACACTTGACTGTTTTTGTATGTGATAATGAAAGCTGACCATCTCTACTACATAACAGGAGAACACTGTGCAGGCCAAATAGTGTATTTCATTGTGTATTTTATATATATATATATATATATATATATATATATATATATATATATATATATATTATATTATATATATATATATATATATATATATATATATATATATATATGAATAATATAGTTATCCTCTATGATAGCAATTAAAAATAGCATATTATAGTGATAGCATATGCAGATTTGAATAACATGCCAATACTATGAGCACCATGGCATGTTTATGATGATACATAACAATAATACATAAAATTATATCAATATATTAGTTACAAATTGGTTAAAATGTACAAAATTACATTCAAAGTCTTATTTTAACTTTGTGTGCTGTAATTTAGTCAAAACAGGTTTTAAAGAGACAGCAGAATTCAAACCTGGATGTTGATCTGCTAAAAATCTAATGATCCATTCAAATTCTCTGACCACTAATAAATTTCCAATATCACCTCCTCTAATAGATAGTGTAACAGCATCAGTTACTCTAAATTTAAATCTATGACCTAAACCATGTGTACTAATGTGCTTAAACAGTGCATTATTTCCACAGGCTCTTCTGATTTCAGACTTGTATTCTATTATGCGTTCTTTTAATCTCCTAGTAGTTTTTCCAATATAAAATGGGCAGCATGCTGTGCAGGTTGCTAAATAGACCACATTATTTGTATTACATGTGGCCGAGATGTCAAATGTAAATTCCTTATGTGTTGATGGATGCAAAAATTTACTATTATCAGATAACCCACATAGAATGTCATCACAACAACTACAATTACCACATATAGAGGTACCTTTCTTTCTTATAACACAAGTAAAATCTGCTACCATTCTAAAATCTTTATAGCATAACATGCTCTTTATAGTTTTCATGTTTTTATAAGCAAACTTGGGTTTATCATCCAAGATTGCCCTAATTTCATTAGATGGCATTAGTACTGTCCAATATTTACTAATAATACTCCTTACTGATCTTGTCCTAGTACAATATGAGGTTATATATCTAAGCTTCCCTTCCCTACTAACATCACTAAAGCTACTATTTTTATATTCACCATTAGACAAAAATATAGGTATAAAGGTGGTCGACCTGTTCGTTATTACTTGGGTCTTAATATCAAGCAGAATATCAGGATCATATCCACTATCTAAAATTTCTTTGTATACTTCATCTAGCTGTTCCAAAAATCGTAGATCATCAGTGTTAAGTCTACTAATCCTACTAAGTTGTGCCATAACAATACTTTTAAAAACATGAGGGGCATGCATACTGGACCCATGCAGATATCTCCCTGTATTAACTTCCTTTCTATAGACACTTGTATTTATTACACCATCACAATAATCTATACTAACATCCGAAAAGTTTATCAAACTATCGGAAAAATCCATTTTAAATTTAAAAAAACTAGTTGTATTGTGCATAAATATTCATGTAAATCTCTAGAAGACCCCTTCCAAATCAAAAAACAGTAATCTACAAATCTTTGGTAAAAGCACACATTAGGATTTATAAATTCTTTCCCATCAAATACATAAAGTTTTTCCCATTGGTATAAGACCAAATTTGCATATGTATTGGCTACCGGTGTGCCCATGGCTACACCGGAAAGCTGTAGATAAAGCTGTTTATTGAATAAAAAGATATTGTTATGTAACACCAAATCTAGTAGAGAACAAATGTTCTCTATATGCCTGGCTGTAAATTACAAAGAATGTACCAAAAATTCACGTATGTAGTTAATACCATATTCATTTGGAATTACTGTGAATAAAGAAGTAATGTAAAGCATAACAAAAATTACATCCTTATTTATATTTACATTATTAAAGGCTATATACCATTGCTTTAATTTTAAAAGAAAATCTATTGTATCTTTCAGCACAGTTTCACAAGAAAATAAAAATGGATACAGTTGCTTCTGTAAATAAACAGAAATAGGCTCCGTTATCCAACCATTTCCCGAAACTATCGGGCGCATAGGTGGATCATGCCAAGATTTGTGGATTTTCGGTATGCCATATAACTGTGGTATAGTTGGACATGTAAGTTTAAAATAATTAAATAAATCTAAATCTATATCTCCAGATAACTGCAAGTCATAAATAAATATGTTAACATCACTAACACATTTCTTAACATCTGAATGTGTTATAACTTTAAACACCGAAGTGTCTAATAATAATTTTGAGACAGATGAAAAATAATTAGCCCTATCCATTAGCACAGTAGCACCCCCCTTGTGTGCCTGTTTAATAACTATATTTGGATTTCCCTGCATCTCTTTTAGAGCTACAAACTCAGAATAAGTCAAATTATAATTCTTTCTATCAGTCTCAGAATACAAATGTCTTAAATCTTTCTCACATAAATCATGAAACGCAGTGATAACAGGAACATAAACAGGAATAAAGGTACTACGTCTTTTGCAGCTCAGTTGTGTAGAACCAGTACTTTTAAACAATAACTTTAAACTTACATTTCTAGAAAATTGTTTGAGATCTACTAATGCAGTCACTATATTGTCACTTGCTGTGGGTATAAACCCAAGTCCTTTACGCATCAAACTGAAATATGCAGCCTCTAAGACAAAGGCAGAAAGATTTAAATAACTTGCCACTATCTTCGGACTATTTTCATCTGTTTTGCTGGAGTATTATTCTTCCATTTCGTAGACTGTGTTATTTCCCTCGTGGTCAACCTTCCTCTCGAACTAGAACACTCATTTACCTTTACGGCTTGATTTAATTGAAAGGGCTTATGAAAAAAGGTAAGCGTAGATTGATGTAAGCCCTTCATTTCATCAGTCTTCTTATCCATGGCAGTATTTACCATGCTCGTAGACACACCTATCACCATTTCTGTCTTCTGTTTGTGACGTTAGTGTAATAGGCGTGGTTTCAACTGCACAACCAGCCAGTAAAGTCATAGACTTCTCACGAGATGTGGACTGAGAAAGCATTTCAGGGAAGTCATCTAAACTATCCAAATTAGGTTTTCGCAAAACAGAACAAGTAACATCATTTTTCATATTTGTAGCTGCCACTATGTCATTTTTGGGCCAAGAAAAAATATGACCTTTCTGAAAGTCCCCCATGTCTCTCAATAATTTTCGTTAATTGACTGCTTCCAGTCGATCATCAAACATATGCAGCCTGTCTATGTTTATGATGATCACAGTGTTTGGATGTGATAGTAAAAAGAGATTTGCTGATATAATGGACACACTGCTTTTATTTCTACACTCAGTTATGGAAGAATATCCCATATACAGAGAACAAGAAAGTAACCTGCCTTAGGGATAGAATATTACTTTAAAGAATGAGACAGAATTACAATCTTTGGTTTTAGGCATAACAAGGCTAGAGATAGTAATCTTTATTATAATGCACTTGTTGGATTTAATATCATAAGTTTTGTGAATGGATGTTGAATCAGTTGCTTTTTTATGCAAATGGAACTAATGTATTGCGGACATTAGTATGCTACTCTTTGATGCTTGCATGTGATTACTCTTATAATGTCTTACATGGTTATTGTTTTTATGACCACAGTAAATAGTCCATTTTGGACAGTCCACTACCCTGGTTATCAAACCAGGAAGCAAGGAAAGAAAGATATAGAAAGAAAGACAGACAGAAAACAGGTGGTTTATCATCAGAAATAAATTAATTTGCTATTAAAGACTTAAATGAAGTTTTAAGATATATCAAATGGGATACCATATATATGACTACATCACCAAAAATCTAGTAGTGTGTTTTCCCAGATGTAAGCATTAACACACCACTTGTTTTATGGTATCCTCATCCCACTGTTCTATACATGGGTTACTGTATATTTTAACTTCTACATTGAATCTCTCCACCCCACCAAAATAATGATACTTTGGGGATTTCCAAGATGGCTGTACAGTGATCAACAGGTTCATTAGAACTCTTGTAGTATGAAAAAAAAGAAACTTTGGAAAGCAGTCAGTGAATCCTATTTATTTGGTTAAAAATTAGTTACTGGTTAGTTATTACACTAGCCTGAAGTCAGCAATGAAGAAATCTGGAGAAAGCAAGAGAAAATTAACTAGAAAAGGAGAAGAAACACTCTGGTGTGGAAGAGGCTTGCTGCTGTTCATCAAAAAGCAGATCTGGTTTAAGCCTCAGTGTAGTAGATGGCATCCAGAGATTTAGAGGAAAAAAAATTAAATGTATTCAGTGGTATGTAAAATAAATGAGGCACTGGAGAAATATATAAAGTTAAATGACAAAAGACTGGAAATAATACAAGAAGCTTTTCTGAGCATTAAGGTGAGCTGTTACATCTGCAGAAATATATGGCTGAAATGAAGGAAAGACTGGCTGAATGGATAGCCTCTCGGGAAGAACTAGTTCAAAAAATAGCAGTGCTGGAAGAAAGAACACACAGAGAAAACCTAAGATTTCCTGCTGTGCCAGAGAAACTGAAAGGAACAGATTGCACTAATTCTTTGTAAGCACATATAAACAACTTGACTGGTATTCCACAACAGGATCTTGTCTATGCTCCAAATGTGGCCACAATAAAGACAACAAGACCTAGAGTTGTAAAGATGCAGCCATATCAGCAGCAGGATCTGCAACTAGCAAACATTGTAGCAGAAGGGTAATGCATTATTAGTTGGGAACACCAGAGTTTTTTGTGGAAAATTATTATTCACGGTACCAGGCAGAAGAGAAGCAAGTTTATTCCTACAGTGAGAAGGTGTCAAGATGTGGGGTTCAGTTCATGTTGCTATATTAGCTATCTTCCAAATCTTTTTTTCTAGAATAGTGACTTTCTTGAATGCAAACTGGCAAAAGAGAACATAAGGTAACTGAACTGCAAAAAAGTGAGCAAGCAATTTGAAAGGGGCTCTGTTTCTCTTTCCTCTGACAATGGCACAGCCCATAGACAGAACTTGCCAGTAAAATCTTTTCAAAGTAGAAAATAAACAGACAATTGCAAAGGCATATTTCTAAAAGATGCAGTTTGGACATAGAATTGCACTTCTATGAGAAGTAGAGGGAAGAAGGGAAGAATGACTGGAAGTTTGTGAATTATGTCAAATTGACTGTGGACTATAAAGTATAATTTTCCACTTTTTCATTAATATTTAAAAGGATAATGAAGGAACTGCAAAAAAAAACTGTCAGGAAAGGAAAGTGCTCTTTCTTAGTAATATTTGTATAAAATATAATCAAAAAGTAATTTTTCTTCAATTATTAATATGTGTTTAACAAACTACTTGAAGTTATTTGTATGTTATATTGCAAAATAGTTATGTACAGAGCACACAGATATTCTAAATGCAAGGTGAAGACAAAGTCTTTTTAGTGACTGTTGTTAATGCCTGTGGTAATGTAGGAATGTACTTTTTTGTTGTCTGCAAACAGAACTCTGCAAAATGGCAGGTGCATTGTCTGTACGCATAAGTAATAAATCAAAAAAATGACTGAACAGTAAACTGAAGTATATGAGTGAAGAAATGCTAAAATTAGTACATAATGAAGTGTCTGCTAGCTTAGTGAAAATGAATGGAGTCTGTCACAATGAAAAGAATACAAGCATATTTATTTCTTCTGTTTCTTCTACTAGTAATAATTACTTCAGTATGAATTTAGCAATGCTAATTCAGTTCATTGAGAGTATGCAAGTTGTTTTTCACATATGGGACTAGAAAGGATGATATAGGTGTAGAATGGAACACAGGACTAAGAAGTACCTCCCTGGACTACATGAAAAGAGACATTGAGAAGCTCTCTGATCATGTAGCCCAAGCTGGTATGACCCTGACCTTGAGTATCATGCTACCTTCACCTAGAATGATACCACAATACAAAGACAAAATGATCAATTTCAACAATTGGCTAAGCTTCTGGTGTCATTCTAAGGGGATCCAGTGTTTGTCTGTCTGGGATGACATGATAGACAAGCCTCGCTGTTTTGCCAGAGATGGTTTGCACCTGTCACCCCTAGGCTTTCAAATACTGGCCAAGGCTTTTGCCACCCCCATAGTGCCTTTTTTAGGCAAGGCTCAAAGGACAAACCAACCACCATAACCAGCACAGGTAACCAAAAACTAAGGGTAATGCTACTCAATGCCAGAAGTCTCAACCTCAAAATGCACGCACTCGAGGCACTCCTCAGTATGTAGAAAATCAATGTTTATGCAATGACGGAAACCTAGTTCAAGGCTCCAGAGAGCACCCCAGCACAATTCATATCATACCTTGCAGCCTCAGTTACCGGATCGCAGTACAAAGGGTGGAGGTGTATCCATATTCATCAAGGATACCCACATCTCCAGGTTAGTGGCACAGCATGATGCCCCAGAGATCATCCATGTGCAACTATCAGCAGGCAAAACCACATTTTAAGTTGTAGCCTGTTATAGATCACCCACTATGTCCCAAGATGCTCACTCAGCATTTCTTGAGGCATTGGAAAATATAAAGGTCCTACCCAACACCATAATTTTGAGTGATTTCATCTACCCTGGTATAGACTGGGTGAACTACCAAAGTTCTAACTCCTATGCCCAGCAGTTCATAGAATTTATAAATTCAAATGCCCTTGAACAACTGGTATGTTCTCCCACTAGAGGGGACAACATATTGGATTTAGTCATCACAAATATGGGCGCCCATTGTGCCACACCCGTTATCACTCCCTGTCTGGTCAGATCAGACCACAAACTGATAACCCTGGATGTCCTCACCCCTCCACCTCCCCCAGTCAAAGAAACCATTGTAAAAAACCTTTCCAAAGCAAACTTCAAACTACTTGCGTCAGAAGTGGAAAGCTTCTCTATTCCCTTGCAGAAGGATAATGATATCCAGGATGCAGAATCCTACACCAAGGCACTTTATATACATCTTCAGGATTGCATGGACCGTGCTGTCCCAAATAAAACCAAGACTCCTTCCTCAAGCAAGAAAAAACAGTCTGGTGGACCCCGGCTATAAGCAAACTATACAATAAAAGGAGGAGACTTATACAAAAAAAGGCAAAATCTCAAGTAGAAAAATCATCCCTGATCAGCATTAGTAAGAAATTGAGGGCTCTCATCAAGTCAACTAAAGCCAATTTCGAAAAGAAAGTTGCCAAGGATGCCAAGGATAACCATAAGGCCTTCTATGGTTACGTCAAGAACCTAAATGGCAATGCTCAGGTCTGTTCTGAGCTAATACAAAATGGAACAAAAACACTGACCCCACTGACATTGCCCACATCTTGGCTGATAGGTTCAGTGCAAATTTCTCCCCCCCTCTCACCACCTACAGGGCCTATTACTATTCCAGGGGATTGTGTAACTCCAATTATGATTGATATGGTTGTTAATAAGGCTCTGTCTAAAGCTAAAAACACTGCCTCCATGGGACCAGATGGTGTCCCGGGCTGTGTCAAACGCAAGCTCCAAAATGAATTAACCCCGCATCTGAATACCCTGTTCAGTCTCAGCCTCTCGACAGGATATGTGCCCATAGAATGGCACACAGCAATGGTGGTTCCGCTGCACAAGGGTGGGCCCACAACCAACCCTAGAAACTACCAACCAATAAGCCTGACCAGTCTGATCTGTAAGGCAATGGAGTGAATCATTATGGAACTCATAAATGGAGAGATTGGTAGCCTCCAAACACTTGACCCCACACAGTTCGACTTTGTCAAGGGCAGATCATGCCTCCTGAACCTGGTGGACTTCTTTGAGACAGTTACTCAGGCTATAGATAAGGGAAAGGAGGTACACATGGCTTACCTTGACCTTGCTAAAGCATTTGACACCATTCCCCATTCGGGTATTATTGATAAACTCACCAACCTGGGCATAAACTCTTACGTCACAAGATGGATCGCACACTGGCTCTCAGACAGATCACACAAAGTAAGAGTAGCAGGATCTATGTCCGAATCCAGACCAGTAATGAGCGGTGTGCCTCAGGGCTCTGTCCTGGGGCCCCTCCTGTTTGGCATATACTTCTCAGAAGTACAGGCAAGCACTGAAAGGCTGTGGCTGACCACATTTGCAGACGACTGCAAACTGGGTGCTATAATAGAGTCTCCGGCCAACATCGATATCCTCCAGAAGGGCCTTAATGAGACTGATGCATGGTGTCAAAGCCATGGTCTCAAGCTAAATGCTAAAAAATGCGTAGTAATCCACTTTGGAAAAAACAGAGTACCCATGAACTACCACATAGGAGGTAATCCCCTGAAATCTGAAGAAGTAATAAGGGATCTAGGGATCAAAGTAGATAGTCAGCTTTCCTTTGATAACCATGTTGCCTAGGTGGTTAGAAAATCTTTCTGTGTGACCCATCTGATCACGAAAGGGTTCACATCAAGATCTAAGAATGTAGTGGTGCCTCTCCACTCTTCCCTCATCAGACCCATTATTGAGTACAATGCAGCAATTGGAATGTACCAGGCTTGGCATCTCCAGCAGCTGGAGAGACCAAAGAGGTACCTCACTAAGAGGATCACTGGCCTCAAACAGTTGCCCTATGCAGCACGATTGAAAAAACTAAGGCTTTTCTCTAATGCATACCACCTTCTCAGAGGTGATCTCTGTCTAACATACAGAGCCATGTCCAACCCAGGACTGTTGAACATGCTCCATCTTAGCAAAACCAAATCTACTCTAGCTACATGGTCTAGGGATATAAACCTCAGCACAACAATGAATGGAATATGCTGGAGGGATAGATTCCCTTCGCAAAGACTTCCCTTGCTATGGAACAAGGTCCCGATCTACATGAGACAGAGCCCCTCACTTTCACTCTTCAAGAGGAACCTTGACGAGTGGATTGGTAACAGAAAGTTCACACCAGGGTTCATAACAACAGCTCTACTAGATCGGGTCCAAGGGTACTAGCTGCTAGATCAAAGGCCTAGGGAACTAACCAAAGGGGCGGTGAATACTGCACAACGTGGCTGGGCTAATATATGCCTTCGGGCAGATAGCCCAGTACCTACCTATGAACCTATGAACCTATTAAACCTAAATTTAGAATGGGTGAAGCCTGTGGGTGCAGCTGTCAATCTGGGGCATCTTCCAATATATGGAGGGTTATATTTCATATTTTGGAACATATATATAGCTGCTTATGCTTGCTGAGAGTGAAAGGTTTGTGGTTAAAATGCAAATGTACATAGTTTTGTTTGTTGAATGGTTTTATTGAGACACAACATTTGAGAAAATGTGACATTGGTCTAAACAGAGGTGAGAGGCTGGAATCACATATAAATTTATCCTAATAAACATTAATTTGCCCATCAAAGTTGCAAGCTGGAAACATATTTTCAAAAACCTGTCATGTGGAATATGTGAAAGCAATAGCAGAATGATTACCTTATCATTCATACCATGGGATGTGCATGGCATTGTAGGTATATGACAAAAAGCAGAGTACTGAACTGTATTAAGAGATCTAGCATGCAAAGGGCAATGTTATAGGAGATACTCTTAGATATAAATGAGAATTTGGGGAAAAGAAAGGATTCCAAAATGGTTAGTCAGCAGAGTATCAGGGGCAAATGAGAAAAAAATGTAATAATACTGATTGCAACATGGGCTCCAATAGTGACACAGGAAGAAGAAAAGAAAGACAATGATAGCACACGTGTAGTAATAAAGGGCTATTGGCATGGAAGGATGCTTACAGTGGCATGTATGCATTTTTCAGCTGTTACTGTTAAAGAGCGTACACATATTATATGAGAGATAATTATCTTGCAGCAAGGGGTATCATTCATGGTTAGGGACTGGAACTTGATATGCAATAGAGAAGATGTATCAGGAGGACAAAAGAGGGTAGATTTCAGAATAAATACATTAGAATATTTGGAATGGAAAACATGAAATCACTTGCAGGAACCCAGACAGAATTTACAGATTATTCTCTGAGATATAATAATAACTGGTTAAGACTGAAAGGAAACTATGTTTTTCAACAGCGTATGAATTACATTGCCAGTTCTAAAACACATCCAATGACTATTTCAGATCATGCATCAATAAAGACTACGATAAAGATACAAAGTATCAAGAAAAAATGAGGTTCGTACTTAAATCGTGAACAGATGTGATTTTAAGGAATAGGTGGTGGAAACCATTAAAGAGTTGCTATGGAATATGTAAACTTATTCAGAAGGGATAACTGAGAAGTTGGATGAAATGTAAACTAAATTTAAAAATATGGTGGAAATAAGAGAGAAAGATATATGCAAGAAAAGTGATAGGAATTATTTAAAGGGACTATCAAAAACTAAAGTATTGCAGATGAAGAGGAATCATAAACAGCAAAAACAGGAGCAATTTTTGTGTACTAAAAGAAATGTGTTGAGTCCCAAATGAAAAATAAGGTAGTACTCAGATTATATGCATGAGTTTTGAAAGGTCACTGTTAAGCAGATATTTTTATAACAACCCTAGAGCAATTTTTTGATAACAACACAATGGCTTATGCAACAGAAAATAGAAAGGGATGCTCTCTAGCTAATGCAGCCTATTACTACAAAAATAACCAGAGGTCCTTTAAAGGTTCTTCAGGAATTTCAGAAAGCCAAGAAAATCCATATAGATTAAATGAATGGGGCCTTGAGTTTGAAATGAGGAACCAGGTAATGGTATCCTCTATATCTCTCAACTGTCCATGTTTTGCAAAATGTCCAGATTTTTGGCTCAATATTTTTAGTTTGTTTCTCATAAAATTTGTGATTTTTTTAGAATTTTTGTGGCAAATTAGTGATAATTGAATTCACTAAATAATGACAGACATTTGAGTTTCAGACCTCATATCTTTCAAAAGAAGTGCATGGTAACACAAAACCTTTTATTCTAGCAACTTTGGATGCTTATAAGAGCAATATTTAAAATGTGTCCCTATTTCCGTGACATAGGCCTGCATTATTTTTGTTTGTTTACAGATTTTTTTGTGCTGAGGTTGACAGCGATCCTTCTCGTTCTCCTTTATTTGCCTTATACTTAGAACCACTGGCAAAGAAAATAAGGTACTCACAAACTCAAAGGACTAACTGATATTCAGGAAAATAGCCTTACTTACAGATGATATTATTCCATAAATCCGGAAAACAATATTCCAGAATTGTAGAACAGTCTGAGACATTTTATAAAATAAACGAAGATTAAACCACAGAGGTAGCAGTACACTATGTTCCCACACATGAATTGGTTCTGTGATACTCATATTTATTGGACATGTTAACATGAGATATATATTGGTTGGGTTGAAAATATTATATAATGGCAGCTAAGAATGCATATGATAAGATTATGTAAAATATAATATTTAAAGTGAAAAGTTGGAAGCTCTTGGTAATGGATAAGAATGTTAAGTTACAAGCAGTGAAAATGTTTCTAGTCCCATTTGGAATTGTATGCAGGTCAGGCATATTTTTTTCAGCCAGAAGTGATGTTGTTGATCATAATTAAGAATTGTTGAAATTAATTTGGTAGAGAAAAGAGACACAGTTAAGTGAGATCATTTTTTTCCCCACACAAAACACAGTGGTTTAGGATTATCAATGAAGAGATACTTTAGAACTGCACAACTAAAGCTCATATACATAACACAAGGAGAAGATTACAAATCAAATTGGAGAGGAATGGTGCTAAAATTAAATATAGAGGGAGTAGGATTATGGATGTAAGTACTTAAAGAAAACAGTAACATCTATACAGAATATTATGTTTACAAAGTAGTCAAAAATATTTTGAGAATTATGAAGAGTCTTATCAATAGGTATAGTATCTTATAATAATTTGATTCTTCATATATTCTTTTTTGCTACAAATGGAAGCATTCATGTATATAGTGTACATATGTTGTAGGATTGTTGTTAGAAGTACTGTTTGGAAATTACCTGTGTATTTCCCGGTCAAATGTTTGTATGGACAAATTAAAAAATAATAAAGAATTAATATTGAAAAAAAAATATTTTGAGAATTAAGCCAACTGTACAACAACAGTACAGTAGTAGAAAATATTGTGAGAATTAAGCCAACACAGGAACAAAGAAGAGACATTTTACTGAAATGAATGGCAGTAAGTATGGGTACAAAAATATGTAATAGGAAGCTGGAATTCATTGGAGAAAATTAAAGATTTAAGATTGATTTTCATGTACTGCCTAAGAAGTGAGCCTTTTGCAAAGACTTGAATTAGACCAGACAGGAACATGTATGGTTATGGTAAGTCGAGTATTTTATTGTATTTATTTATTTTACATTTGTTTACTGGGAGAGTCTGACTGGGTAAGTTACCCATTTTCAGTGGAGACATGGGAAGAAAAGCTCCATACAGTACAAACTTAACAATAGAGAGACATACACATACAAATAAATTAAAAAAAATACAATGCAAAATATGCATTGGAGATTATCCATAGAAAAGAGTGTCATCCAGTCCAAGATTAGCAATACAGTAATGTACACATATAATATACTTAAAAATATACATAAGAAATTCCCCATAGACATTTCAGGGGAAAGTAGTTAGACAGAAATAAACCCTTATCTCCCTTACGATATAATTGTAAGATCAATTGAAACACTTGTCAAGTATATAAAACCAGTATCTGTGTGTGAATATAGGAAGTTATTAACCTTAATCACTTACCTAACATCTCAAGGCAGAGAGGATAACTACAAACTGCTGTTTAACATAAGCCTTTAATATTTAACTGTATCAGACATTTAACATAAGATTTACTTCTGAAAAAAAGTTGTTCTCATGCTATTAGATGAGACCATTTTCAATGCAGCTTCACAACATTTGATACTACTGGTTAACTATACTGTACTATCTGACCAATTGGGTAAAAGAGAAAGCTGTACCATGACAGTGCGTTCAATAGCAAACTGTGGGAATCTTTCATTCACAGACATAGAGAGTCTGAAGATATCCAGTGTCAATTTACCTTCCAACCGTACCGAATTACTCAGATTTTATCGAGCTTTGGGGTCCAAATATTGGGGTGCCACAATTCCCAAGTAGCACCCCTTAATTTCCAATTTTCCCAGCTTTTTTTTGAATTTTTTTTTATTTTCCGCTTTTCGAGCTCCATCAGTCTGTTGGAATTGACTTCAAGGGCTCTGGCTCACATTTGTAGTTTCTGCCCAAGAAGGACTTTTTGCGAGTGCAAGTGGGAATGGACTGCCCAGGAATAACTTTTTCTGTTGTAACTGTTACTGAACTGTACAGCAGAGCTAAGCAAGTGTACTGGTTTGAATTAAGGTAGGGAATTTCAGAGCTACGTGTGTGTGTGTGTGTGTGTGTGTGTGTGTGTGTGTGTGTGTGTGTGTGTGTGTGTGTGTGTGTGTGTGTGTGTGTGTGTGTGTGTGTGTGTGTGTGAGCGGACTGGTTTGAATTGAATGCTGTATGTGTGTGAGCGGACTGGTTTGAATTGAATGCTGTGTGTTTGTGAGCAGACCGGTTTGACTTGAGTGCTGTGTGTGTGTGACTGGACTGTTTGAATTGAATGCTGTGTGTATGAGCAGGCTGGTTTGAATTGAGTGCTGTGTGTGTGTGAGTGGGCTGGTTTGAATTGAATGCTGTGTGTGTGTGTGTGTGTGTGTGTGTGTGTGTGTGTGTGTGTGAGCGGACTGGTTTGAATTGAATGCTGTATGTGTGTGAGTGGACTGGTTTGAATTGAATGCTGTGTGTTTGTGAGCAGACCGGTTTGACTTGAATGCTGTGTGTGTGTGACTGGACGTGTTTGAATTGAATGTTGTGTGTATGAGCAGGCTGGTTTGAATTGAGTGCTGTGTGTGTGTGTGAGTGTGCTGGTTTGAATTGAATGCTGTGTGTGTGTGTGAGTGGGCTAGTTTGAATTGAATGCTGTGTGTGTGTGTGAACAGACTGGTTTGAATTGAATGCTGTGTTTGTGTGTGGGCGGGCTTTTTTGAATTGAATGCTGTGTGCATGTGAGTAGGCTGGTTTGAATTGAATGCTGTGTGTGTGAGCGGACTGGTTTGAATTGAATTGAATGGTGTGTGTATGTGTGAGCGGGCTGGTTTGAATTGAATGCTGTGTGTTTGAGCGGGCTGGTTTGAACTGAATGCTGTGTGTGTGTGATTGAAGTTTCTTTGTCCACTGATAAAGAGTTTTAAACCTCTGTGCCAAAATACTCATATATCTAAATACATATTAGTTAAGTGGATCAGCTATGGACATCTGTTATCAAGAAGTAATCGGATCCCTGAAGCAGTAGCCATGGTGATTAAAGACTTTGCTCTGTACCATTTCATTGAACAGGTTGTGTCTTTCTACAGAAAATGCATCACTATACAATTATAA
Organism: Protopterus annectens; assembly: GCF_019279795.1. NCBI lineage: Eukaryota > Metazoa > Chordata > Ceratodontiformes > Protopteridae > Protopterus > Protopterus annectens. The sequence goes on along the minus strand of NC_056728.1, from coordinate 1,894,085,274 downwards.
TGTGTATCCTGCTCACAAGACAAGCAAAGCTTAAAAGATGTTAGCAGATTCCTTATGTTTTCCTTTTACTTTAGAATGATACTCAATTCAGGATCTAGAAATCAGTGTCATGGTTACTTTAGGAATATCAAAGCTTTAAGAATGTGCAATACATATCTAAATCTATTTTCTGTTGATTTGTAATGTTCAAACCACAGCACTTCTGATTTACTTTCAAACCACAGCACTTCTGATTTACTTTCTGAGCTGTCATTTGTATATGAATGTAAACATTTAGTGTTTTATCTTGCATAGTAATTATACTGGAATTATGTCTCAATTATATGTAATTAGACTCTAAATTTGGGAAAAAGACAACTCTAAGAAATACACTCTAGATATTAGGTGCTTAATTTATTTTATTATTTTTACTTTACGTTTGTTGACTGGGCTAGTCTAACTGGATATATGTCCATTTTCAGTAGAGGCCCGAGAAGAAAAGCTCCAAACATGAATAGTGACAATGTTAAACATATACAGAAAGGCATGTAAAATCACGTAAAGTGAAAGCATTGGTAAAAAAATATAATACTCAGGAGATAAACTCTAAAAATATTACTCTAAAAATTATACTAAAAAAATATATTAGAGTAAAAAAGATTATACTAAATACAATAGTGGGTAAGAGTAAAGCCCAATTAAGAGAGAAAGGCCTTTATGTTTTATAGAATTACTAAGAAGAAAAGAGTAGCACCTAGATTAGGTGGCACAGGATAGAGGAGTAGGGAAAGGAGTAAGAGAAGGAAGGGGGAAGGATAGAGGAGTAGGGAAAGGAGTAAGAGAAGGAAGGGGGGAGGATAGAGGAGTATGGAAAGGAGTAAGAGAAGGAAGGGGAAGGATAGAGGAGTAGGGAAAGGAGTAAGAGAAGGAAGGGGGAAGGATAGAGGAGTAGGGAAAGGAGTAAGAGAAGGATAGGGGAAGGATAGAGGAGTAGGGAAAGGAGTAAGAGAAGGAAGGGGGAAGGATAGAGGAGTAGGGAAAGGAGTAAGAGAAGGAAGGGGAAGGATAGAGGAGTAGGGAAAGGAGTAAGAGAAGGAAGGGGAAGGATAGAGGAGTAGGGAAAGGAGTAAGAGAAGGAAGGGGAAGGATAGAGGAGTAGGGAAAGGAGTAAGAGAAGGAAGGGGAAGGATAGAGGAGTAGGGAAAGGAGTAAGAGAAGGAAGGGGAAGGATAGAGGAGTAGGGAAAGGAGTAAGAGAAGGAAGGGGAAGGATAGGGGAAGGATAGAGGAGTAGGGAAGGATAGAGTAGGGAAAGGAGTAAGGAAGGGGAAGGATAGAGGAGTAGGGAAAGGAGTAAGAGAAGGAAGGGGAAGGATAGAGGAGGGAAAGGAGTAGAGGAAGGGGAAGGATAGAGGAGTAGGGAAAGGAGTAAGAGAAGGAAGGGAAGGATAGGAGTAGGGAAAGGAGTAAGAGAAGGATAGAGGAGTAGGGAAAGGAGTAAGAGAAGGAAGGGGAAGGATAGAGGAGTAGGGAAAGGAGTAAGAGAAGGAAGGGGAAGGATAGAGGAGTAGGGAAAGGAGTAAGAGAAGGCAGGGGGAAGGATAGAGGAGTAGGGAAAGGAGTAAGAGAAGGAAGGGGGAAGGATAGAAGAGTAGGGAAAGGAGTAAGAGAAGGAAGGGGGAAGGATATCAGTCTGGGTTAGCACAAGGAAAAAACCAAAGATTTTTAAGATGTTCTTTGAGGTGTTTTTTAAATAGAGACGTAGAAGCTAAGATTGACAGTTCAGAAGGAAGTTGATTCCAGTTTTTACCTGCTGTGTTAGAGAAAAGTGAGTCACCAGCTTTGTTGTTGGATTTAATTGTGGAAACTAGGAGCTTGTTAGCAGAGCATAGTGTAGCACAATTTATATATGGTGTAATCAGATTAGGGAGGATAGGGGTGTTGTTAGGGTGGTATAGGATCTTTTGAGTGATAAGTAATTGTTGACAGAGTATATGGTTTTCCAGTTCTAGCCATCCAAGTTGTTTGAGGTTGAGGCAGTTGTGAGTTTTGAAGGGGGAGCATGTAATGAATCTAGCTATGCTATTATAACAGGTGACAAGTTTGGAGAGGTTACTTTTTGATAGGTTAGTATATATAGCAGAGGCATAGAAAAGGGTAGAAATGAGGTGGGTTTGTGCAATAGTTTTCCTGGCAGAAGGGGTAAGGTAGGGTTTAATTCTATAGAGGGTACCGAGTATTTTGTTAATGGACTTTATAGTGGTGTTGATGTGGTCATCGAAGTTGAGGCGAGTCTGGGGTTATGTTGGTAGCATTGTTAGAGGTTACAGAGAAGGATGGGGTAGGTGATTTAAGAGTAGGCGTAAAAAGTAGTTTTGTTTTTTTGGGATTTAAGAGGAGACAGTGTTGGATAAACCAGTTTCCAACATTATGAAGAACAGTTTGGGTGAGGGACTGGAGAGAGTCTATGTTCTTGGCTGAACAAATTAAGGTGGAATCATCTGCATATTGAATGCAGGTGGTTTGAGGAATATTTATGCCTAGATCGTTAATAAATAAGGAAAAAAGAAGGGGACCTAAGATAAAATAAGATTTTGTTTAGCATTTTTCCATTTTCCATGTGTCAATCTCTATGCTTTATATATGCATGTATATATGTATGCACATAGTCATTTTTTAAATTATTTGTGTGCATATTACTGTGTAGGTGGGCTGGTCATTTGACCATTTTCATCCAAACCTGGGTTTATGATTAGGTAAAAGAGTACAAAATGTATTACAAGAATACAAGCACAAAACATTTTATAGAACTTGAACATTTATAATAATGTAAAGAAGTTCATATTACCTTACATCTTGGAAACATAATGAGATACTTAAAAAAAAGATTAAGTTTATTTGAATGTATAACAGGACATCATCTCTATGTGTAAATAGATTGCTTCAGGAGATGAACAGTTTTAAAATGAAACAAATTCGCATTCATTTTCAAGTTATAGCCATAATGTCATCTTTAACCTGACAGCATATGAGCATTTATATATAAAATGATGTTTATCTAGACAACATGTCAGTATTTTGTTAAATGCCTAAGGCTTCACAAGTTACCTCTCACTTTTTGAAATTGTAATCATTATATATCTAACACTTATATGTATGTTCCAAACACAAAACATTTTATTCTAGAAATTTTCTAAGTTTATAAGATCAGTATTTGAAATTTTCCCTATTTTGGGGCTGTATTCCTCCATTATTGGCTTGATTTGGATTTTTGTGCTAAGATGTTGAGAGCTATAGTGAAGTGAGAGCTGAATTCTGTATTCCCCATTATTGGCTTTGTCCAGGTTTTTTGTGCTAAGAGGTTGAGAGCTGTGGTTAGAAGTGAGAACTGAATTCACTAAATGATAGCCATTTAAGTTTCAGTCTTCCTATCTTTCAGGGCACTGCTATTTTGGCATAGTGGTATGTTCCTCTGACTGTAGTGCACAGGGTCCTGGGTTCAAGGCTTGCCAGTGAAATGCATGGTGGTAACACAATATTTTATTCTAGCAACCTTCCAAAATTATGCAAGCAACATTTAAAATGTGTCCCTGGTCTTTGGCCTTTTGCCCCCCCCCAAAAAAAAATTAAATTGAAAATAAGAACGAGAAGCTGTGCAAGATGCCTATGGCTTACACTACTGTCATTTTATTTATAGTGTGGGTGTGGAAGTAGACTTTATGATGGAAATGTCCTGAATTTGGCAGTTTTGTCATTTTTGGTTCATGCATTTTGTTTCGTTGCCTACAGCCTACTGAAAAAAATGTTAAAACAATAAATGTAAAATGTGATTTGTCTAACAAGTGTGCTGTATTATACAAGGAATATAATTTAATAAAGTCAGGAAGGTGTATCAAAGAAAACATGTGTTTCTTGTTTTGTGTGCAAGGTGCCAATGAATTGAAAACAGCCCAAATATAATCTTTATCCACCACTGGCCGGATGCATTTTCTTTGGAAGTGGTGTGTGGGTTTCAATGCTGTTTCAATGAATGTGAGGTTCAAGGGCAGAGAAGTTTTAATGCCAAGTCTATTTTCGTTGTGAGATAGCGGTGCTTTGTTTAGCAGATGTCTATTGGTGCTTGTGCATTGGGCTGTAAAATGTAAAAATAAAATCCAAATTATCATTGTAGAAGTAAAGCAGTATGCACACATTATGATTTATGGTAAATGGGGTGAAATAGCCAGGTAATGGGACATTGGAATAACTGCAGGGGGACGCTGGTGCCATATTTTGTTTGTTTGTTCTTCATTTTGCATGTGAAAGTTGGTATCCCACAATTCCATTGGAGTGGGTGGGGTTGCATAATTATGTATGCAAGTTTTATGTTAATCAGTGTACAGATTTGTACCTATTTTTTATGGGACTTGTCCAGATTTTTGATGTTTCCAGGTTGAGAGGTATGATTATAAGCAGCTTAAGAGGAAAACGAGTGATAAGAGATAGTAAGCTTCAAAATATTTGAACAATGGAATTAGAAAATTAAGGCACTATTTTAACCGCAGTCTCTGCAATAATTATCCAAAAAAAGCAGGGCAGGTGACAGTAAAGTTATATATTGTGAAGTTTATGTTATTGATATTGTGCTGCTGTTTTATTTTCCACAGCCTGAGCTGAGACAGACTTGGTTGTTTGCCTTTGAATATCGTAAGTCTGAAGCAAGTCAGTGACAATTACAGCTGTTTATGCAATATATAATGTACTGCAGTTTAGTTTTCAGATGTAGAATTTGTTAATTATTTTTAGAAATGAAGTTTATTATTACCTGACGTATAGCACGTGATCATGGCGTTCTGTATGACCAGATTTGTACTAAACAGTGAATTCCACTTTGGTGCCGTAGATGAGTAATACATGAAGGGAATAAAAAATGGGTTACTTAAGGACTTAGTTTAATCCATTCAGACTTACCCTACTGACTATTAGGATTAATAAAACAAAACTGGATATTATGAGAAACACCTTCTAATTATAATATTATCTCTAAGCGAGTAGCAATAATTATCTTTACGGTGAATACAAAAGAAGAAAATTAAATAATTATACCAGAACATAGGTCCTCAGTAGGTAATCAAAACTACTGGGGAAAAGGTCAATTTTGTTAAATGTTCTACAATTCTTTTTGCAATATGTGCTCTTGTATCATATAGGAAAAAAAGAAATGACATTTGTGAAGCCTCACAATGTAGAATTTTTTTTTCAGTTTAACAAGCTAGCTGTACACATATATAAATAGTTTTAAATATATGTGTCCATACAGTAAGATAAATTTCAAGTTGTGTAGCATTGCATGTGACATTGCTTAACTTATAAAGACTTTTGTTTAAGTCCAACCGGAGTTTTACCATGTACAGTGCCATCCTATCAGGCTAAATATTGTAAGTCATTCTTCAGGTTAAATTTGAATTACACATATAAAAATAAATATAATGACCCTATGAATAAGGTCATTGGCTTCTGGAACAAATTCCCATGCCATGTGTAATGTTCCTTATTCAAAACTAACTCTAATTACATTGTCACAGTAAAATATGGCTTGTTGTTTAAAGAACACACACTCCTGGTTGGTAAGTTATTTCTCTAACCCATAAACTTATAGAACTAACAGACTTTATTTCCTAGGAAAAACTAAAATGTTAAGGTGTCTCTCATTAATAACAAGCAGAATAGAACAAGCTGATTAGTTAAAACCTATCAAATCATTGTTGACTGTACACATTATTTTCCAGTTGTCATAATTTCGAAAGCAATATCCTTGAAACCAAAAGCCATGACAGAGAGCCCAAAGGAATAAATATTGGGTCAACTATGTTTACTCAAAGCACAAAAACTCTCAGCACAACAATTCATGTCTATTTGCATATAAACTGTTCACTTTTGTACATGTAAGATCTGATAACTTATACTTGCAGATCATAGGCATTCATGCTAATTAGGTAACATTTAAAATAATTATTTCAGCAGGTGAGCAAAATTCACTGTACCCCATGTATGCTGCTTTATCCCTGTACTATTATTACAGATATTATCACACGTCATACTCCAAGAACACTTCAGCTTGGAAAAAAGCATCAAGTTTCATGGAAGGGAATAAAATTATTTCAAATACACCATTACTTTTTATCTCAAAGATCATTGCACACATGCACATTTATTTTAATCAGCTTTGCACATATTTGACTTTTTTCACTCCGATTACTGGAAGTTATGTCTTGCACTAAAACTGGAACTTAAACTGTTTTTTTTGCTGAAGAGCAACAGGATTCTTCCTAATCATTGTTTTCACCTTTCATAGATGATTGTCTTTAGGGCTCTTTTAGTTTCTTTTTTGCTGGCATCCAGGCTGTGTACTTATTGGCCAGCAACTGAGTTTACTAAAAGTGATAGAGTTCCTGGCCCTTGTCTTTCAGATGCTTTTTTCCACATTGGGGAAATTAAACTGTTGATCAGTGTACAACCATCTATAAATATATTGCTGCAATGAGTAATGAGTCCAATACAGAAACAAGTAAATAACTCCTTGAGGCAACACACATGAAAGCCAACAATCTGCACCGCTGCATATTAAGTCACTGTAACTCATAAAGTTTACACAGTGATTATTTTGGTGTCAGTGGAAATGACCCAACTTAAAATAAGTAAAAATTACAAATATGAAAGAAGCTAACAGGGGATTTAATTCACAAAAAAAATTGAAACATATGCATCTCAATTATATGGAAGAAGCAAAAGGAAAGTGTATTATCGATTAGTATGACTGCAAAGTTGAAAAATTTGCAAAAGCAAGATATGCTTATTTTACACCAAAAAGCAAATAGTAAAATTCAATGGGACAACCTAATTGTTTGAATAAAAGTGAACAGGAGCTGGTGAAAATTAAGCAGCATATGCATAAGACCATACACACGTAACTTGTTCGCCCTTTCCTGCCTGTCATGAAAAGAAAGCAGAGTAGCCATGTAAAAGCATCTGAGGAAATCCACAAAACATCAATTGAATTAAAAGTTTATCTGTGGTAGAAAAGAAACCTTTATATCAAACATTAATAAGGCTAAGACCGCTTACGATATCTGTAACTCTGGGCATCACTCAAACAAGTATTTTCCTCTCACCATGTCAATGGTTTGTAGTTACTAGTTAGGCTATTGACTTATGCAGATCTTAAGATGTCTAGTCTTACATTACCAAGCTAATTTTTACATTTTGAACTTTATGTAGAAATAACCTAGAAATGGGCATTAAAATTATATGCTTGGACATTTACATGTTGCCGATGTATTTTCTTTATTTTGATAATACCTTGCAAATTATTTGTAAGTAAGAAATTACATAACAGCATGCCAGGCAGCACAGGGGCACAATGGGTAGCCTTGTTACCTCCCAGCAAGAGGTTAGTTGCTTGGTTCGATTCTCTGTCTGGGGTGTCTTCTTTGTGGAATCGGTGCAAGTCCTCCATGTGTTAGCTTGGGTTTACTCCAGGTGCTCCACATTCCAAAGACAATGCACTTGGTGGATTAGATACTCTAAACTGGCCATAAGTGTGAGTGCTCATGCAAATGTGTGGTATGGAAGAACAGCTGTGCCAAGGCTACCCACCTGGAGGTATGAACCTTGGCTCTAGATGATTGTCACTGGTAAAGTGACATCCTGACCCCTTAGGTAAAAATGGGAAAAAGGGGTTGTGGATGGATGCCATTTCATCTGTTTTACTTTTTCATAAATAATTTACTACTCTGCATTCATACATGGAAAGTGAATATATTGCTTTGCAGTTTTCTTAATTACAGATACATTTGTCCCAGTACTTTTCAATAAACACACCACACCAAATGACATTTAATGACCTTTATTAAACTTCCATAGACATAATTTTTATTGAACAATATTTAATTTATTGAACACAGAGTAAAAATCCATATAACCATTTACTAGGGCAGCATAACCTCACTCACCCTAACCATCTAGAAACGTCCTCACCTGTGCTCATTTACTTTTACTTAGCAAGCAGCATCCTCACCTCCACTCACTTATTTTTACTTATCAAGCAGTGGCCCACTGCTCACTTTCATTCCCCAACTCATTGAATTAAATGTCTGACACCAGAGGGGGAGTAGAAGAGGGACAAGACTGCCCCTCTTCTCCACCAACCAGCCACACACAGAACGTCCTCCCTCATTCACTCCAAAACCTTCAGCAAACCCTCCAAAACAAACCTAAGTGTACATTAAAGAGGTCCAAATTAAAATCATTCAGGTGTAGTCCATCCTCTCTGAACCAAACTGGATCCCTGTCACCGACATCTCAATTCCTGTCATATAATTACCCAAAGCAAATAGTTGCCTAAGCAGCCTAAAATTAAAAACCGATGAGCCCCCTCCAAAACCAAGATAACCATGGTACTTACTACCTCCAGCCACACAATACACATACCTGGGTTTAACCACTTTAAATAAATAGATCCTCAATTATCTTAACTACTTTTAGCTTTGGAATTATTCCCAGATCATTACTTGTCAAATGTACCACCACAATGCTAAGGAGACCAATTGATGCCTCCCTTACCACCCTTGATTTAATAGAAAATCCCTTAGAAAACATATCTATTACTTCATCCATAAATGCTAAATCAGGAAATTGACTGACCAGTTACAGGATGTTTGAAACAATTGCTTGAGTCTATATAAGTACTTGCTTTGCAACTTGTACATGGAAAAGAGCCATCTTAAGGCTATGTGGAACAGTATCTTCTTTATGACATAACAATCTCTTTAAATTTAACTTATTCTTGAAAGTGAATCTGGGAACAACACCAACAATGTGTCTTAGGCTATCATCTGAAGTTAAAATCTTCCACTTCTTCCTAACAATTTCACAAATGACCGATATGTCACTACTGTGTGTTAGTAAGCACCTCATGCCACTCAGATAACTATTATGTTTTTCCATATCATTCTTTCTTCTGACTGAGAAATAAGGTCTCCCTCTATCATTGCTCTGTGACTATGTCTTCATAGTTTCCTGTCAAATTTCAAGATCTTTATAGCCTCGTGTCAATAAATCATTCTGTAATCATTCTAATTCATGTTGAAGCACTTCATCACCACTACTCACAAAGGGCGAAAGCAGCCTAAAAAACTTCACCAAGGCAAACTGCACCCTCCTAGGTAAAGATATAAATGCATTCCAAGCCTAACCCACAGCTTGAAGTGGTAACTGCACTGAAGGTTACACTAAAGCCCTGTACAATCACCTGCATAAGTGTAATTACTTGGCTGTACCAGAAAGAATCAAAGTCAGTGACCCAAGTTAAAACAAGCCACCATGGTGGACATCCAGCATCAACAAACTTCACAATAAATGCAAAAGGTTGCTGTCCAAGAAAACAAATGCTAGACCCCTACAATGGAAAAGCACCCTCCTCAGCCTCAACAGACAAATAAGACAATTTGTCAAATCCTCTAAGGGCTTCTTTGAGGGCAAGCACAGCCAATGATAACCATAAGGCTTTTTATAGCTACGTATGTAGCCAAAAAGTGGGACCCAAACATGTGCAGAACTAGGGACAACAGTATCACACAAACTAACCCCACAGAAATATCAAACCTGCTAGTGGATAGGTATAGTGAAAATGTCACTCCCTTATCCCCTCCAAACCTATCAAAAACCTTACCCCACCCCCCACCCCACCCCCACCCTACATATCTGAAGAACAGGTCATCAAAGCCCTGTCCAAGGCAAAAAACACAGTCTCTATGGGACCAGACAACATCCCAGGCTGTCTTTTAAACAGGCTAAAACATGAACTAGCCCCACCATTAAGTACTTATTTCAATCATAGTCTAACCACAGGCTTTGTTCCTGCGGAGTGGAAAACAGCATCAGTTATTCCCTTCCATAAAGGTGGCCTAGCAACAGACCCAAGGAATTAGAAGCACATAGGCCTGATCCGCCTTTTCTGTAAAGCCATGGCATGTATTATTATGGACCTCATAAATAAAGACACAGGCAACCTCTCAGCCCTGGATCATACCCAATTCAGTTTCATCAAGGGCAGATCCTGCCTGTTAAATCTGGTGGATTTTTTTTTTGAAAATGTGAACAAGATGATTGATGAAGGCAAATTTGTGAACACAGCATATATCAACTTGGCAAAGGACTTCAGCACAATCCCACACTCAGGCATTACCAATAAACTTAGCAAACTGAATGTAAACCCCTTCGTTGTAAGATGGGTTGACAAGTGGCTCACAAACCAGACACACAGTATCAAAGTGGGTGACTCCACATCAACCAGATGACCTGTTACCAGTGGGGTGCCACGGGGTCAGTGCTGGGCCCCCTCCTGTTTAGAATATACTTCTCAGAAGTTTGGATTAAAACTAATGGGTTGTGGCTGACCGAGTGTGCAGACAACCACAAACTGGCTACAATTATTGAATCCCCAAATTATGTCAGTATACTCCAGGAGGGTCTTACTCAGGCCAGTGATTGCTGTCTTATTCACAATTTCAAACTGAATGCAAAGAAATGCATCATCATTCCCTTCGGCACAAACAATGTCCCTTCACACTATCAAATCAACAACAATACCCAAGTACCCATGAAGTGGTAAGGAACCTGGGTTCACAAGTTGACTGCGACCTTAACTCCAACCACCATGCATCAACTGTAGTAAGGAAGGCTTTCTATGTAGCATACTTGATTAGTAAACGTATTGCCTCAAGAAAAAAAGAGGTTCTAACCCCTCTATACTCTGCACTAATCTGGCTCATAATTGAGTATAATGCCTCATTCAGCATGGACCATATAAAGCACCCGCAGCAATTGGAGAGACCTCAGAGGTTTCTGGCAAAGAAGATCAAGGGACTCCAACATGTGCCTTACACAGACCGACTAAAGTCCCTGTCACTATACACTGTATCATATAGACTTCTTAGGAGAGACTTATGCCTGGCATACAGAGTGATCTCAGACCCAAATCTAATGAACTTGCTGCATATCCAGAAATTAAATTGCACTACAGCTACCCATTCCACGGACCTAAATATGGCCTGTGACTTTAACAGGAGATGCTGAAGGGACAGATTTATCTCCCAGGGACTGCCGCATCTTTGGAGTAGGCTACTTATTCATGTGAAACAGAGCATCTCTATGACACTGTTCAAAAGTAACCTGGATGAGTGGATGGGTCACCATAAATTCTTATTGGTGATAGCATCCGCAACCCTCCTGGTCATAGGCCGCCATTACTAAATGCAGTCTTGCGTATTAACTAACATGTCTATGGTATTACATTGGGGAAAAATGGCTAGGCTTAAAATGGCCTCCAAGTTGATAACCTAGTAATCGCATATGATCCTATGATCCTAAATTATTTAGCTGATCCGCAGGTAGATTGTGTGTTGCCTGGATTGTATGCTTTATTTATGTAATATTTTTCAGCTTAGTAATGTAGTATAGAATAAATTGTGAAAAAAAACACATTTGAAGTCATGGCTGAAGTCCATGGGTGAAGTGTTGCACAGTAGAAATCTGATTTCTAGAAAGTGGGGTTCCTTCTTGCAAGATGTATTACAGTCTACTTCTTATGACAGTGGTTTTAGCTGTGTTTTTTTTTAATCAAGGATAAGTATTTCATGTATGCTTTTCTGATTATTTTGGGTTTAGTTTATGCTTGATATAATACAGCAATTTATTTTTAATTGTTGTATTGCACTTGTAGATTATTAGTTTTATTTTGTCTTTTTGAATCAACTTCTTAATTTTTGAGCGTTTAAAGGGGTGAAGAGGTGCCATTCTATGCATGGATCCAGGTTGTGTGGGCCCTTTGTTTTGCCTTACAAAAAGATTTTTTTTTTATTTTATTTTTTTTTATTTTAATGTATGTGCTTTATGTTCTTCCTCATGAGAAATATGAAAAGAGCATTTTTTGTTGTGTTTATTCTTGCATCTGGGAAAACTGTATGATTCATAACCATAGCAGTTTTGTATCAGCGATATATGTTTTGTGAGTGTAGTAGCCTTGTCTCAAAGTATTTTTTCTTCATTTTTGTGGAGGCAATCATTTTCAACAACTATGAAAATATTCAAGGAATACTAGGTGTGTTACTATATCTTATTGCCTGTGACCTATGTTATTTCAGACAACTTGTTGCGTCTTTCAGCTTTGGAACTCCAGTCCGCTAATGATTGACAGTTGATTTTTACGTACCAAGTTGCCAGCCCTGACATACAGCCTTCAACGAAGGTACGCCCATTCACGCATGTCTCCACACAGAAGAACGCTCTAGCTGAGAGTCGAACCGGACAACGTCTTGCTGGGAGACGACAACGCTACCGCAGCACCACCACCGCGGATTAAAGTGAAATAATAGTATTCTTTCCATTTTCAGCATTCGTTAAAAATTAATATGTTCTTTTGGAGTTAAAGCTAGAAGTTCAGCTCTTCTACTATAAAAAGAAGACTTTACATGGCGTCTATTGATCTCTTTCCTCTATGCCATTAGAGCATATGGCCCAGGATTTACAAATATCAGTCCTTTGTACCAATACTGGTATATGTGGAAGATATCTATTAACTTTTCCATACACACATCAAGAAAAGATCATGAGTTTTTACTTCTTTTCATACAAAAAAATAAAATAAAGGCAGGAATTAATGTTAAAACATTATGCAATGTATTGTTTTCCCTCTTTTTGTAATTAATGCTACACTTAAATATGTATTTCTTTTTTAATGTGGTAATGGCTGCAGAAACAGCAGTTTTGATATCTATAATTAATTGGTCTGCCTTGCCTTGGAGAATCACTTCCTTTAAACAACCAATATTTAAAAAAAAAAAAATATGCAAACATCTTCATTCACCCACAGTACTGTGCACCTTAAAAGTACTAAGCTCGGTACTGACAATAACAGCCATTCAGAAACGCACAAGACAATGCAATATTAAGCCAAACAAAATTATTCAGTATATTACCAACAATAATCAGCATTAGAATCAAACATAGACACATTTTAGTCTATATCACAGCCCATCTTCATATTAGGCTGTCCTTCAGATTCAAGTCCAAAAATACTATTAAAACAGGTTCCACCTACAAATGTCACAATTAGCACATGAAAACAAGTCCTAAAATAGAAAGCAAATGAAGTAAATCACTTGCATATAGGTGGTAGTTTTCTTTTCTATTTTTGTTTGTTTTACTTTTTGTTCTGAAAGCACTGGTCTGTCATTGTTAATGAATAGGAGACATTATCTCTACTTGCAGTACTATTCAGGTGTCTCAAAGCACAGTGTGTTCTGAGACTAATTATATGTACATTCTGCCATTTTTAGTATTCCAAGTTTTTTCACAGGGAAGAATCAGTAATCAGCTTCAGAAAAATTGCCATAGCTACTGCCAGGAGGTTAGTGATTCACATGTGTGACAACAGTATTCCTGTTGGAAATGTACTTATAAAGCTATAATCATCATTATTAGTCATAATTCATTTTCTTCCATTAACCTCATTCATGTAAACACATTTTGTTATATAGATGTCTTTAAGCAAACACTCATATTTAGATGTCTGTTAATGACTCCTTTCTGAAAGTGCTTGACTATATACTCAGTCCTGAAACTTTGACAATTAAACTACAATTCCAATAAGTAAATAGTGAATTCTCAAACTCAGTGTTGGATCTTTAAATTACTTTTGCAGGATGCATCCCTTAACCTCTTTAGATGAGGAAGCTTTTGTCTCGCGCCCCTGCTATGTAATAGCTTATATCCAAAATCTCTGTACCTTAGGGAAATAATTTGACGTGCAACGTTTTTTGAATCAGTGTACATTCTCCCTATCACTGTTCCAGGAAAAGAGAGAAAGTGGCCTTGTAGTGCAACAGAAGCACTATTACCGCACAGCATGAAGCTTGTCTGTAGGTGTGTGTGTGCGCGTGTGTGTACGCGTGTGCGCGCGTGCGTGTGTGTGTGTGTGTGTGTGTGTGTGTGTGTGTGTGTGTGTGTGTGTGTGTGTGTGTGTGTGTGTGTGTGTGTGTGTGCGTGCCTGTGTTTGTGTATATACATGTATGATGCAGATGAAAGGCCTGGCAATTTGCTTTCGTCATCCCTGCTTAGTTAACTCTGTGCATGGCAGCTGTTCACTAGATTGCTATACAAGTCATCTCCAACTTGTAAGAGTGGATGGTCCCAAAAATTGCATTTAGAGTCTTCCCTCTTACAGTAAAAACTTAATCTGTTAACACTCTGCAATATGTATCCTAAACAAGACATATGGGAGTAAACAAATATCTATATCCACTGTATTACAAATTTTGTTCTATTTTTAGCAAAACATCCTGCAAAATAAGATGACAAGGAAGGACTCTACACAAGGATAGGCTAGGGTAAGTATGGCCAACAATAGCTGCAGGGCATTTTAATCATCATTTGCAGTCGGCACAACTGAACGATATGCATGTTTATTGTCCTTACCGCAGTCAGACATATGCATGTCTATTGTCCTTAATGCAGTCAGACATATGCATGTCTATTGTCCTTAACGCAGTCAGACATATGCATGTCTATTGTCCTTAACGCAGTCAGACATATGCATGTCTATTGTCCTTTCTGCAGTCAGACAGAAGCAGCTCACTGTATTACGTAACTGAGGTTTGGTAACAAACCAATTTGTCCTGGGACATCTTCAGAGGGGCGTTAGCTAAATATATTAGTGGGAGTTAAGGGGGGGTGTGTGTAAGGAATCTAAGAGGGTGGGTAAATTAAATTAAATTAAATGGGAATGAGGGTTGATTTGGAGGAAATGAGGTAAGGGCAGGGAGAGCTTAAGGAGTTTATTCAAGTGTAACTATGTAAGGAATCACATTTTGGTGCGAACTTGCTAAACAAGTGTTACGTCCGAGACAACCTGTAGGTAGTCCTGTAGCAGGTAGGCTGGGGGTTACTGGTGGGTTTTGGTTGTGGGAGGCAGGTGGTTTTGTGTAGGAAGAATGCAATTTGTTTTTCCTTCCTTGTCTATCATCGGGGTTGGGTTGCTTATGGCTCCTGTGGGAGTAAGCACAGTTGAGCTGTGTACTGATTCTACTAGTGAGAACAAAGGATTTGTTAAACATATGCTATTGGGAAGAGATTAAATTAGTGGCTTTGTCATGCATGGATGGATGCTGTATGGTGTAGTGATTGTAAATAAACAAAATAGATTAAAAAATCTGTGTTTGGATTGACACCTGTTCTCTTGTTTGGGAGGTTTGATATCAACCTCGCAAGTGGAAGGTGCAGGGTTTGGTTTTGGCTGCTGAGCATTGTTTCCTTATGGCAGCTCCTTCAGCAGTTTCATTGTGCTGCGGGTGGTGTGGTTTGGTGGTAGAGCTGGTCTTCATTGGTTTCCTGCTGTTGGTGTGCTGGTTTTGTTTGGCCTCTCATGGCAGTGGCCATGGGTCAAGGCATGGAATGGGAGGTTTGCTGCTCGGAGCGATCATGACTGGGAGAGCGGGTTTTGGTGTCAGGAGTTGCTCTTGAATGGCAGATTCCTGTGCTGGAGGTGGATCTAGCATAGTGATTGAATGCTTAGCTTCAGATACAAGGTAGAGAGTGGTTACTTACATCTGTTTATTGCATCGGCTAACTGTCATGGGGAGGGGGGGTTGGCACATATTCTTCTCAGAGTGGTGGCTTGTGTTTGGCTCTTTCAGATTTTCAATGATACTGTGGCTCTGTAATAACTGTAAAGGGGGAATGGAGGCTCATAAGAGCTCATTTTGTGTGTTTGGATTGGAACAAACATGGTACAATTATTATGTTGATATAAAATTCAAGATGACCAGAGGGAAATGCAGATTAGTTTTTAAGTAACAGAGTAGTACATAATAGGTGTTTAAGTGATGGTTTATTTTCTAGAAGTAATATGGGACCGGCCCTTTCATTAACCACATACACTGTTGTGGTAATATAAATCAGAGGTCTAGCTGTTATGCTATCGGAGTTGAGCTTATTTTATAACAAGGAAGTAAAGTTAGTTTAGCAGTTAAGCTTTTTGCTCTAAATTATTCTTTATTTTCTCTGCTGCCGCTATGGTGATATGTTAGCAGGAGGTTTAGGGATCCCAAAAAAAAATGTTAACAGGAGGTTTATGGATCAGAAAAATAAGAAAATAATAATAATAGTAATAATAATAATAATAATAATAATAATATGTTGATGGAATAAGGAAAGAAGAATGATTTCAAGACTGCATTAACAAAACATGAATATTCTCTGATGTAGTAAGAAAACATGAATATTCTCTGATGTAGTAACAAAACATGAATATTCTCTGGTGCAGTGATTAAGACATTAGCCTTTCAAACAGAATGTTTAAAATTCAACTCCTGAAATTAACACAAACTTTACTGATACTCGTTATCATTATATTATGTGTGCATAAGGGGAATGATTACTAAGTGAAGAAAACATGGGTTAGTATCGATTAGATGAACACAGTGATGCCCCCAGACTACAAGTTACGTGTTTTGTTGTCCCTATTTGCTTAATATATCCATGCACTTTCATGAAAAGTTCTTAATGGTGTATTTTAATTAGTTAAGAATTAGTGTATTTATATTGTCACATGACTTGCTTAATCAGAATATCTTAATTAGTAATTCTATATGTAAAGCTTTGCAGTGCCATTGAACTGCAAACTGGTTCCGGTACATGGGTTAGTTTGGCAGTGATGACAGATGTTGAGTTCAGACTTTGTGTGGGAATGATGAAAGGAAACTTGTTGGTTTGGATGTGATGTATCAACGGGTGGATGGCCTGGAAGTGATATTTGTTGACATAAGTTTATGTTTGGAGTTAGGTTTAGGGAAGTTTTGGCAACTGTTACTTCGCAGGTTTCCCAGGAGTCTCTAGTGGGGCATTGGAATGTACCATCTTGCATATTCCATAAGACGCTATCGGTCATGGATGGGGTGGCGGGATTTTCTGATTCTGGGCATAGGGGTGCCATTACTCTTTCACCTCATGGAAACAAGATGTGAAGGGGGTGAGGAAAAGTAAACTGGTAGATAATTATAACAGGTTCTGGATATTAGTTTGAGTCTGACAATGCATGACTGTCTACAGAGGATTGAGGCTGGAAGACAGCGATTGGTTTTGAGTTTCAGATTTTTTCCTCTTCACAAGAGTGGTTATTTTAGCAAATTTATGAGTTTGTCAGAGCATTGGTTTATGGCTGTCTAGAATTTGGGCTCTAAGACATTGAGGCATGCCTCTCAACTGTACAGATTTTTGTAGAATGTCCAGATATAAGTGTTCTTGTTTTGTGCCTTTCCACTCCCAATTCTTTATGGCTTTGTCCAGATTTCTTGATCTCAGAGGTTGAGAGCATCTCTGCTGAAGGTTGTTGGGTGGCAGGTGGAATGTGCTAGCACTGTACCTTTACTAGCCAAACAATTTCCAATGGCATCATAAGGTAATAAGAGGCATGTTGTAACTGCTGTGGTTGAACATCTGGGCTTAAATGTGTGGTGTGTTCCTCAGAAATTTATGCTCTTCTGATGAATCCCTGGGATGATCTGAAGATTGAAGCTGTTAAATAATGCAGTTCTGCAGAAACCATTCTCTAAATGGACACTGTTACACTAGCGGGGGGATACACCTCAGGTTTATTGCTCCATGAGTTTATTAGTCCTACAAGAGTGAGACGTCTTTGGGCCAAGTGAGAGTCGGGCCTTGGATGTGGCAAAGAAAGGTGGATTTCTAGAGAGCATTCGGGGGGGGGGGGCTGTTTTCAAATATATTTGTATTTCAGATGATTTACATTTCTCTTTTCTTTGCAGATGGTGGTGCTATGATGTGTGCTTCAGTTGTTGGAGTGCTACGCAATGCTGTTGAAGATGGTGTCAGAGCAGAAGTCATATCAGCTGGGGGATGGAGGATGTGGGCTCATCGGGTGATGGAGGTTGCTGCAAAGGGGTTTTGATTACTGCAGCTGCACCGAGTGAGGTCACAGATAGTGATACAATTTTAACTACTCATTTCAACTTGTGAGAGTTTGTGTGGCATGTGGGTACTGTCATAATGACTGAGGTTGGGTTGGATTTTGAGATCTCAATGACAGAATGATTTGTTAGGCAAGTACGGACAGGAAGCGAAGGGGGTGTCTTTCCCCTTTTGTCTTTACTGTGGAGAAGGTTTACAGTGGAGGAGTATGAAGATATGTGTATTCACTGATGGGACTGGGGTTACTTTGGCATCAGGAATTTCAAACAGTAAGTAAGGTTTGAGGCTTCAGTGATTTACTGCCTACATGTGAGGGGACATCAGGGTGTTATTTTTCCTTAGGTCTCAGATTTCATGTAGTCCATGGAGGTTTAGTTTTAGTAGGATACAGCATTTGTTTTGTCAGTATTGCTTAGTTACAGGGGGCAGTGTTGTATACGTTTGCGGATGGTGTGTAGGTTTTGCATACTTGAAGTGAAAGGGGTAGGTATTCGGTGGTACAGGTGACAGATGGAGAAGACATGATGGGTAATTGAGTTTGCAGCAGACTGAATTTGTTACGTGGGTAATAGATGGGGTTTTCTTAAAGATTTTCTATCGAATCAAGGAGTGTGGGGGATAAATTATCTTTTCAAAAGAAGGTAGTGACTGGGAAGTTATGGTGGGGTAGGAATGAGGGATGGGTAGGTTATTTAGTTTGTGTGATATTCTTTTCCTGGGGATGATAGGAGATGATAGGTTATATGTGGGACTTAAGAGGAGGTAGGGTTTGTTGGAGCATTGCAGGTATGTGAGTGTTGGGGATAGGAACTAGGCATTCCAGTGGCTAGACTGAAGTTCTAAGGATTAAGCAGGGCATGATTTTGGTCTCCTAACAGATGTTTAGGGTTTGTTTTGTTGGATGTGAAGGTGACACATTGAAAGGAAGCTTTAAAATGGAAACTCAAGGGTAAGCAATGGATTAAGGATGCTAAGCTTTTGGTAGATGCATTGGATTGTTCATGGGGATTTGCACTGGTTTACCAAATTGGCAGGAGGATTGGATTTGGCTTTACTTTTTGGGGGATTGGTTTGTGTCATGTCCATCAGCAGGGTAGAATGACTGGAGGAGGGATGTGGGACTTTGAAGTTGTTGTCAATGTAGCAGGCATCATACTTTTAGCAGGAGAAGTTGGGTATAAGAGGGTCCATTTTTACTGGTTAATATGGCAGTAGTATGGGTTGCTGGTGCTGCTAGTTGAGGCATGTCAGATTACTTTAGCAAGAATAGATATGTGTTGCAGGAGTCTGTGGCGGTTTTTATGAGAGAAGCATATGCTAGGGCTGTTGTTAGCTGGGTCAAATGGTGTTGCAGCTGCCAGGGGGTAGGAGATTGTTGGGAAGGATTGTTGGGTTAGTTGGTTCAGGTTTGTGAACAAGGTGGGGCATTTCAGTTGGTCAAGGAAGATTTACTTGCAATTACCACAGTTTTATGGGTGTTAAGGTTATGCTAATGTACTAAATCTTGGATGGTGGCTCATATGGTGGAAGGGTTGGAGTAGGTTTGATAGTGTGAAGATTAGTAGATATTCCCTATTGCCAAGCTCAGTTGGTTGCAAGGGTTGGCATTTGAAAAATGGAGGGTCACTGGACTACAGTTTGTGTGGTTGCTATTTTATGGATGTAGCGAAGTCATTAGCAGAGCATTTTTTGATGCCAAATGTTAGCTTGCTTTATAAGTAAAGTTGATATGGTGGCTGGATTACTATGCAATTAATACATTAGAAAATAAAATCTCATTTTAGTCATTAGTATATCCTTTGGGTGGAAAAAGCAGCTGCAGCTAGGCATGATGGCATGTCAGTGACATTGCTTAGTCTTTGGGGAGACGTTGGGCTTAGAGTTCTGCAGTGCATTTGGTAGGTATCGACCTGGGTATGGATATTATAGTCATTCAGAAGGTGGTTTGTTGGTTAGCAAATGCTATAATGTCATTAAGTGTTTTTCTTGTTTATATTGGGTAGTTGGTGATGGCAGGATTACTATTACATTGATTGACAAGGAAGTTTCATTTTGGACATTAATAAGTACATTGGTCATTAAAATGGGGCTGCAGTTAGGCACGATGGTGTGAAATTGTTGTTGCATTGTTTTGCATGGTGGTGTTTAGTGTTTTAGTGGTGCACTTGTCTGGTAATGACCTGGAAAGCATTGTGAAGCTACTCTTGGCAGCTAGTTAAGTGATAATTTAGCTAATATCCTAGGTTATGTTAGGTTATGGTTTGTCACTTTAGCATTGGAGTAGGATGGGAGTTTCATTTCAGCTGTTTAGTCAATTGCCACTTTGGCTATTTATGTATTAGGGTGGTGTGAGGTGTTGACATGGATCTAGTTTGGTTACTCAGGATGGAGTACACCGAATGATGTTTTGGTTAAGACCACTGATGAGTGGTTAGGTTCTTGGAAGTTGGGTAGGAGAGAGGGGGGAGCAGCCTGGTCAGGCTGGTGGTGGAGAAGAAAGGCAGGCTTGCCCTCTTCTGTTCCCCCTCTGGTGTTGAATGTTCATTTCAATGAGTTGGGAAAGGAAAGTGAGTGGTTGGATGCTGCTTGATAAGTAAAATAAGTGAGCGGATGTAAAATGCTTATTTGATTGTATGTGTAATTCAACAAATGGTAAATGAAATGAGTGGTGGATGCTGCTTCATAAGAAAGTGAGTGGAGGTCTGGATCCTGCTTACTAGGTCAGAATGAGTGGTGATTAAACTCAGTTATTCTAAGTTTCATTTGTAATTAATAAATATTGATTAACAAAATTATGTCTATGGAAATTTAACAAAGGTCGTCAGACGTCATTCTGTGTGATGTGTTTATTGAAGGGGACTGGGAAAAAAGACACTACTTACTGTATGGGCATTATATATCACAACTTTTCATATCCTGCCAAAGCGGATAGACTTTTCTGACATAGGAACTAACCACATCTATGTTTCATAGTGCCAGCGATTCAGTGGCGAAGAACATTCCAGCAAACTTTCACTCTCCTCTTTTGTTGATTACATAATCCAAAATGAGTCTATGACTACCATTTTAAACTTTCATTGAGTATCACAAGTGTAATTTCAATTCAGTAACACTGTAATCTTTGTTTACTAACATAACATTGGATGTACTACTATAGTTTGTGTTTGCAGAGTACAAACATTTGATGCTGTTTATAGCAAATAATTGTGTGCATTAATTACAACAAGGGTCTAATAATATTATTGATATTTTATAATTAGCCACTAAAAACGTGAACAGGTGCAATTGCTTCTGGCCACCTTCCATAAACAAAGTAAATGCAGATAAGAAAGGGATACTAATCATTAGTAAATCTGTTTGCTTGGAACAGAACTCAGAACATCTGCAAAATAGTTATATTATACTGAGGCTATTAGAATCAGGCTACCTGCATTAAAATGAACATTGTCCTTACAATTAATATTCTAGGTCAGAATTCATCAAAAACACTTAAACATTAAACTGGCTAGCACCTTATTTTAATAAGCCAATGTTCAGTGCAGTTCACATTACTTATAATTTCCATCTCTAGCCAAAAACATGAAAAGAGCTATGATGATGGTAGAAATTAATAAGTGGATATCAAAATAACTGGAAAACATGCTTGCTGCTCCCTGAATCAGAGTGTGTTTGTATTTGTTTAACAGAGAGTAGTTGAACTCCTTCTAGTGTTCATGAGTTGTATCCTATACAGAATTATAGTGACCAAATCACAGGAAATAAGCTTAGCATGTTTCACATTTAAAAAACACATTCAAGCATAAAAATGTAGCATGTTTCCAAAAACATGATACAAAACATTAATCATTTATTTATTTTCATGGACTTTCACTGGCATTTATTTGGGGAGATTCCTCATGCCATACACTAAGCTGCTTCAGTTAAGCACATTTATAGAAATTAGTAGCATTTAATTTATTATCTAGCATTTAGTAGTCAGTATTTTAATTTAGAAATGTTTTTATAGAATTCTAAAAGATGACCAGGTTCACTTCAAATATAAAACAACTAATCTACAGAGGTATGCACCTAGGTTTCATCATTTAAGTACACCTACTGCTGACAGAGGGTTTGCAACATGCTGATTTGGTTCAAAGCATGACAAACATGAATCAAATTGGGTTTTTTGACATCACTTCATCCATTTCAAAAAACAGCTGTGTCGAGTAATATGAAGAAGATATATACACACACACACACACACACACACACACACACACACACACACACACACACACACTCACGCACACACACACACACACACACACACACACACACACACACACACACACACATGCATGCGCACACATGCACACACACACACACACACACGCACACACACATGCACACACACACACACATGCACACACACACACACACACACACACACACACACACACACACACACACACACACACACACACACACACACATGCACACACATACGCACACACACACACACACACACACACACACACACACACACACACACACACACACACACACAGACACACACACATGCACACACACATGCACTAGTGCATCCACATATACCCTACTTTCCATCTTGGCCTCCACACATAATAAAGATTACTTTTATTTCTACCTTTTACTCAAATTTTGTCTTACCCTTCATCTTTTCATAGCTTTTTTTCAAAAGACCTTAATTGGTCCAAAAAGCACTGTAATAATTTTGAGGAAAGTGGTGAAATAAAAATGGGGTTCTTTGAGTGATACGTTTGCATAACCCATTGGTTACAGATGCCCTGAGGTGCATTTTAGAGCTATTTTCCAAACTTTTAGTTCAATTATAACCTGAACAGAAAACAAGAGCAAGGAAAGAAACTGAGTTTTATTTTTTCTCAAGGAAGGTGAAAGTTGTGTCTGACAAATAGCAGTTCAAAATGAGCTAAGAAAACAAATGTGAGAGTGATATTAGTGATAAAATAAAAGTTTTCTGGGAATATTTTCTGCCACCTCTCCAAAAAAAAAGAGAAAATAAATAAATATACACATGCACACACACACACACATATATATATATATATATATATATATATATATATATATATATATATATATATATATATATATATATATATATATATATATACATATAGATAGATATAGCTATAGCTATAGGTATAGATATATAGATATATGGATCTACTTCAGTAGATCGAACTTTTAAATGTTCGAAATTCATATGACCGAGACCATAACATTGAACATTTACAAGTTCAAACAATTAAAAAAAAAAATCCAAACTAAACATGCACCCACCGTGTGGGGGGCTGCACCCCCACCCACACACCCCGCTACTAAAATATACCAAATCCGAGATCGCACTACATTGCAGAAAAGGGAAATCTTCCCATTCTACATTGTACGGGGATCTCCCTTCAGACCACTGAAACTTTTAAATGTTCGATCATATGTTCTCAGCCATATGTGCTTCGAACTTTTAAAAGTTCGATCAACTGAAGGGGACCCAGATATATGTGTATGCATAATCAAAATGGCCACAGTCATATATTTCAAGGTGCTGCTGACAAACATGTAATTAGTATGCTTTCTCAAGCCTATCCCCAAAAGACAGCATCATTCTGTGATCCACTCATATGTCAGACTTTGACACACTCAAAGAACACACTGAACACATTAGCATAGTTCAAGCTGCTGCTGGCATATAACAGAATGTGCCCTGACCCCTACTCCCTAAATATGGCAACCTGTATATGCATCTGATTTTTGATTTTAAGGAAAATTAAAATAATTAAGATCATGGCAATGTACTCAAACTTATTAATCCAAAATGGTGACTGGTATCTGGATAAGCTACAATCACCTTTTTTGTATACCTCTGGTGTCTGTGAGGGAAGCTAAAGCAATAAGGACCCCACTAAACACATTTCCTACATAAGCTGTTACAACAATCTGTGCACCACCCTGAGCAGGACTGGCTGTAAACTAGATGAGATTCGGGTTGGGGACCACTACTAAGTCTGTGTCAAAATTCACTTATCTAGCTTGGAATGTGAGGGAAACTAGACCATCAAAGAGCTGATGGTTTAGATGACCTATGATGCATTGTATCTCTCTTTTTTTTTAAGATAATAACTTGATCATTTTTTTAGCTGTTGCTCAGCAATGTTGTGACTGACAGCCAATAAAAATCTGTGATTTTTTTTTTTAACAGACACAAATGAACACATACACAAAAACACGCACACACACTCACATGCTGCCACTTTTCCAAAAGCCATGTTGATTTGTCACACTGGTGACTGAAGACTTCAAAGAAAGGATAAGAGTGAGGTGCATGAAGTCAGTGGGTGGGGTTGAAAGGAATGGTATGAAGCTTTGTTGTGGCAAATCAATGACCATTACCAATAATCAAACTATAGCTAGAATAATTAACTTTCATCCATAGACTATGCCACTACCCACTCATTACAGACACTTTATTGACTATAAACCCCTCAGGTGTGTGATGGCAGACAACAAGGACAGTGTTATCTAAAATGAAGCCCTAGACAAAAAACATCATAAGCCCTCCTATTATACTTTGGTGTCTTCTGACATTCCTTACTGCTTCTGTATTGTTCCTGTAAACATACCCCATACCATCCAGATAGGTTGCCTGCTTCTTATTTTTCATACTTTGTCTTAATTTATAGTTTCCTGCATTCATTTAACACACCCTAACTGTCCAACTTGCCACTATAAGTTTAGAGGAAGCAATTGAATGAAGCCAGGGGGATCTGGTGGTCATTAGGCTCCCAGATGACATAGAGTTGTAGATGTTTTTAGATGCACCTTAGAGATTTTGTACTACCTTTTGATGCAATGATTCCCTGAACAAAAATCATCAGTAAGAAAGAAATCCAGTCTTATTTCCTTCTATCAAAGAAAAACAAATTGTGCAAAACTTGTTCAAAGCTAACAAAATAGTAGACCCTCAATAAACTGAGAAGAAAAAGGCTTTCAAAGATATATAAATCCTGTCTGGATATGATGTCAGCCTTCCTCCTCCTCCAAAAATAAACTTCCATTCTGGTGTTAAATTGGGATGAAAGTAAAATGTATAAATGGTCAGAAGTATTTATTATACAGCTGAGAGGCTGGCAGGAACCCAGCATAAGGATAAAACTCACAGAGGGACAGAAACAAATGCAGACTCCACAATGAGGAATCATAACCAAAAACTCACTCTGATAAATTAGTGCTGTCAGACGTCAACACTACACACTTTGCCATAGTAGCAGTTAGCTGCTATAATACACATATTTCCAAGACCAGTAAAGACAGCCATTTGTTGTGTACCATGCTGTTTCTGATAAAAAGTGAAAAAAAAAGATAGCTAACTAGTTACATTTAGATATGCTGCAATTCCTCCCACACAGACACATGTATAGACAGTTGCTTACATTACAGTTAATTCCTACAGACATCAATTCTGTCTACTTTACTGACTGTCCACACCAGGGATGCCATTTTAAAAAAACTAGCAACATTAAAGTACTCATGCTGACTTCAGAAAAATGTATACTACTCCTGCAAAGCTAGACTAATGACTACTTATTTTGAACAAAAAATAATGTCAATCACCTTCATTCACAGACAACCCATTTACACAGCAATTAAAGTCAAGGAAATTGGCTATGTAAATCTCATATATCAGATTGAATACCATAAAAATAAGAATTGGCAATAGTAATTTATTTCTCCCCAACACATATACACAATCTAACACAAAAAACACACAAAATACATAGAGTGTACACACTCACACACACACACACACACACACACACACACACACACACACACACACACACACACACACACACACACACACACACACACACACACACACACACACACACACACACACTAAACTATTGGTTTACAACTCTTTATATGACTGCATCTGTAAACCTCAGACGTTTGACTGCAATCAAATTGATGGTAAATATATAACTAACTGCCAGACAAGAACATATCTTGTCACCTCACTGATATCAGAATACAGAATGCAACACATTGAACCCCAGTAATTCTCAGCCTCGTAGCTCAGAAATAAGGAGAAAACTAAAATTAATTGTAGACAAAATGCAAAATCAGATAGATCTATTGACAAGCACAGGGCTTGTGAAAATACTATGCTATAAAAAAGTGTAATAATGTTCATGCCTATGGTGTCAAATCCTTTGCTCACTTTTATTCTCAGGCTGCCTAAGTACCTAAGGTAATTTGAGCCAATAGACATGGTTCCTTACTGGGGAGATGCTTGTTGACTAATGCAGAGGAGGCCATGCCAGGAGCTTAACTGAAGTTGCAGTCTATGAGATACCAACACTCCTTACTGCACCACTTAGACAATAATCAGTTACTTTCACAATCATCCTGATCCTGTCAGACCACCAAGGATACTCATTTATCATGTACAAGACTGATTCTTGTTATAGAAAATGAAATAAACTACAACCCACTTGTTACTGTTAAATACACTGCACCCCACCCACCCACAAACACATACAGAAGCATAAATTATAGTAATACTAGTTTTAGACTGATATTAGCAAATAAATTGTCTGACACTGCCCCTGCGAAATGAAGATTAGTGACTTCTGTTCAGCACTGATCAAATAATAAGAAAGGTAAGTCATTTGTATTCTCAGATGTCCACACTGCAATAATGGTTGCAGTGGTAACATTTTCCATCTTACTTCACACAAATGTAGATCACTCTTACAAAGACAAATCAGTGACTGTTTAAAATGTGCAAGGATTAAGAGGGGCAGTTACCTTCATCCATAGATTGTGCTCTCCCCACCCACAGTCATAACCACTACTGTACGGGCATCAGACATCTTATTTTGATAAAAAATGGTGGCTATGTAATGAATTTCAACTTTGTCCCATGCATATAATAGCCACATATTATAGTATTTCAAGTTGTTTATAGCACAAATGACAGTAATCCTGTAAAGCTACAATAAAGAGCTAAGGGCAGTTAGTCTTGATCAACACCAGGAATTATAGCAAAATTGTCTGTGTACATCTCAGATGCCCAAATCCTACAAAATAAGAACTTTAAATCAGTCTCTCAACTTCTTAGTGGAAGAATCAGGGACATGACAAATATATTGAGAAAGTTTGTTTGTGTCTTTTGGCTTTTCCCTGTTAGGGGTCGCCACAGCAGAACTCCAGTCCGCTAATGATTGGCAGTAGAATTTTATGTGCTGGCTTGCCGGGCCTAACACACAACCTTCAATGAAGGAACGCCCGTTCACGCATGTCACCACACAGAAGATGCTCTAACTGAGAATCGAATGGGCAACATCTAACTGTGAGGCAACAATGCTACTGCAGCACTATATTGAGAAAGTAAGGCCCAAATTCAAAGACACATTTTAAATACCACTGTTATATACTTAGAGATTTGATAGGCTAATATGTTTGCATATAATTCATTTACTAAAGGATTTGAAGTCACAAGCTCAAATGTCTGTCATTATTTAGCAACTGCAACTACAGAATATGTGCTGAATGAACCAAAATCATAAAATAACTCAGAGGAATTCATAACTCTGAACTTATTAACTAAAGAATCAGAGACCAAAACAAACATAAAGGGGGCAAAATCAAGGGCAATGTTCAAATATTTTTCTAATTCCTTTAAAGTTAATGAAAAAAAGTATAATAAATATTCAATTACTATTAATAATTTATAATAAAAATAGATTTTCTGAACAATTAGCTATATGAAACACAAATGCTGATCATGATTAAATGCTAATCCTCAACAATTTGCCAGAAGCAATCACACATTTGACAACAGACAAGACAGAAGTATGATGCAGTATCACAAATTAGAGACAGAGGAGTAAGACAATTATGTAAAATGGAGAATCCTCAGCAGGAACTCTGTTGACCCTGTGGCTATATATCTGGTTGCTTGCCAGGAACTTGGAAAAATAAATGATCTCTTTCTCTTGCTGGATGCTGCTGATATCATCCACAATGACTTGACATTTACATCCATGTTGTTGCTTTACTCCATGCCATGCAACAGGAAGGAGTGGAAATCTCCACAAATAATTGGACCAGTGCAGTGATGGCCATGATATCAAGGAAGAGAAAGTCAGTACCTCCCTAAAGTACAGCATTCAGCTAGGGATGATATTTTTCCATTTATTTATTTATTTGGCTGTTTGTTTGTCTTTATGTTAAACAGATAGAAATGTTTCTTTACTTAGGGTAAATAAACAAAAGAACACACCCCTAGTTGATTATCAGCCTACATGGCCTAATGCAGCGATGCATAATGCTGGCCATGTCTCCATATATCTTAAAGTTCTTGATTGTCTACCAATAGATATAGCAGAAAACATGTAGCCAATGTATCCACTGACTTTGTATGCTGCCTTTTTTCAGTAATATTCTTAACCACTGAGTATAAAAATAAATATCATCTGTAGATTTCACTCTTACAACCAGTGGACATACACTTTTTAAAGCCCTTAGGAAATCTTTGGCCTTTATATAGTCTTGAAGCAAGTGGGAAAAAAGTGTTATCGCTTGTTACCTATCAAATAAATGTCTACAAAACATATGCAAAATTGGAGAAAATGTTCATTTTAGACTTGCAACAGGAAGTTAAGTGAGGCACCAGAAATCTAGAAAAGATCTCATATATACTCACAACCTACCCTTTCATAGCATTTCTACTAAACACAAGAAATATAAGTAGATAGTAATTTATAATGGTCAGAATTTCCTACTGTTTAGCCACTAGATATTGAGTTTCCATTTTTTCTTCCAGTCCAAAAGTGGGGAAGTGTCTCCTTACCGCAGGGGAAAACTTCTTGGCTGTGGCTCAGACAGTGTCATTTCTGAGTATTTTTGTGTATCTGCTCCAGTAAAAAGTCACTGATATCCTCAATGTTATTATTTCTGGGTATTCATTGCCACACTATAGGATCTGATACAAAAGTCTTTACATTAAGAGATAGTCCCTTTTTCCCCCGTACTGGTCTTACATCCTTGGGATTTCTTGTTGTATTCTTTGATCCTCTTAAATTTATTGGACTTCCTACTTGCTATACTACCTTATTTGCATGCGTCTTAAAATGTTTTATTCTTATTATTCCATTTACTTTTAATCAAGCTCCATGAAAATTTAAACTTAGCAGTCATGAGCCTGGTCCCTGATCATATTAAACGAACAGCAGTGATGAAGGGACTCTTATTTTTCCTACAGAGTGGCATTGTTTACAGGATGACCACCAATCACTTACCCCTTAGTGAAACCAAAATCATGGATCTTGCACATGCTTATGAAACATACACATTTTCTATATTCCAATGAAAGGAATGAGTGGAAACTAGTAATAGAAGTTAAAGATGTGGATGGACTGTAGGATTAAACAACTTGATTCATGACTTATAGCCTCACTTCTGACAAAATGTATTGTGTGAACTAAAGGTTCCATGTTCAGTTTACTTCAGGTAGAACAGCACAGACCTTAGATGGAATCCATATGTAAGCAGTAATACATTAGGGCATGCAGTGAACAGGTATTACCATATTTCCAGGGCATCACGGGTTCATATGTTTTGAGCCTGGGTTTGTGGTAATGTCTGCTAAATGAAAAATCCAGTAATAAAATTGAAATTGCAGTCAGAAATATTTTTTTTGGGGGGGTAGACATTTTACATCATCTGACCATAGCTTTGGGTTTCTGTAGCCAAAGAAACAGAAAGCTAATAACCATTTAGTACACGTATTGATATTGCTGTTGCCGGTGATTGGTAAAAGTGACTTAAGTAGTTCTTGCAAGCTGGACTCCTTCCGTTTTCTCCATTTGTATACACTGTGCATTGCTTGATGAGCATAGGTTCTCTTCAATGAATTACCCCTGCAGCACAGTATGTTTTTCAGTCCTGAAACTAGAAGGCCAGTGGGAATAGATGCATAAAATTAGCCTAAGACACAAATGCAATGCTATCTTAGTGAGGATTAAGCAATATCAGTATTTCATCGACATTTGTTTTCCTAGCTTTTCCAATGATAAAAGAAGGTAACAATCTTTGATGTATGACTTTGTGAATCACATTTTAATAACTTGCAAGCAGGCACCCAAAGTGCAACATGTAGCTTCACTCTAGAGAACTAGTTTAGCAAGCCAGTATGCAAATTAATAAAAGATAAAAACTGTACAGCACCATCAACAGTAATGGCCATTACTTAATTACATTAATGACATACACATCATTTTATGAATAGTAATGGGTGTAAGGTATGTCATGTGTTAAGAAAGTGAAATGAAATCCTCACAATTTTCTTTCTCAGTAACAATCTTTTACCAAAGAAACATGAATGCTGTGCTTCAGGTGTCTTAAATTAGCATTATTTTGTTTGTTTTAATAAGGCATGGTTCCCACATATTAGCATTGTCTTAAAAAGCCTAAAGTAAAAATACTTCCTCTAAAAAAAATTGCTGTTTAAGACCAAGAAGGAGCAGGTGCCAAGTTGGGAGCAATCTCTCCTTTGTCTGAACAAGCAAATAATGTCACTGGTGAAATCCTCTAAGGCTAACTTCGAGCCCATATCCCCACCACCTACCCCCCTCCCCTCATCATCAGGGCGCAGGCTATTAATGCCTTTTCAAAGGCAAAAAATACAACTTTCATGGGACCCAACAACATCCCTGGCTGTGTCCTACATAAACTCAGGCAAGAGCTCTCAACACCACTAGGCACCCTATTCAACAAAAGCCTGTGCTTCATCCCAGCAGAAGGGAGGT